>NC_134805.1:38414864-38457364 GCF_046742065.1 Oratosquilla oratoria | reverse complement strand
CCACACACGCCTTCATATCCTAGAAGCCTTATACATAAAAGAAAAAAACCCTACCATGAACAGACAGACTCCAGACCCATTCACTATCCCACATCAAAAGACATCGAGCTACGCTCTAGGTTCACGGCTGCTTGGCCCGAGGGCGGCGCTACGCGTCCTGCTTCCTGATTGGCTAACCGGATCACCACTGAAGTGTTTGTGATCTGTGTATTGTGTATGTATAATCATCTCCCACACATTGTATTCATTAGCACTGAAGATGCCTAACTGTTAGGCGAAAGCTCTGCATAAAAATTAAGAAGATAATTCCCATGACTCTACCTATACCACCAATGCTATTTGGCCAGGTAATTAGAGAACTTAGTACGACACAGCGCGCCAGCATAAGAAAAGTCGAGAATGTCAGCAAAACACTCGTGAACGCAGAAGCTGCTGCAAATTTTAATTATATCTATATATATATATATATAGATATTATATATATACATATATATATATATATATATATATTATATATATACATATATATATATATATATATATATACATATGATTAAAGTTGGAAAAAGAAGTCACGGGTCTAGTTCCGAGTTCCTGAGTTAATTCTTGACCGGTTACGCTCTAGGCTTCTTCAGAAGCATAGAGCGAAACCGGTCAGGAATAAACTCAGGAACTCGGAACTAGACCCGTGATTTCTTTTTCCACCTTCAATCAACTTGTCACAATGTACCAGCATATATACATATATATATATATATATATATATGTATATATATATATGTATATATATATGTATATATATATGTATATATATGTATGTGTATATATATATATATATATATATATATATATATATATATATAGTGAAATTGAAACAATGTAAAGACTAAGATGGTATTTCGTTATTCAACAGCGAATTCTAAAAACGGCGACATTACGTCATCAGTTCAGGTAACAAAAAAAAACGACGTCATTACGTCATCAAATGGTGGAGTCGAAAAGAAACTTGAATTTTGTGTAAACAAAAGAAGAAGAAGAAGGAAATTCTGTGAGCTTTATCATGGAGAGGCCTCGTTTTCCTTCTCGTCCTCCAGACGGTTCCTCCTTCTCTTCTTCCTCCTCATCCTCCTCGTCTTCCTCCTCGTCCTCGCTCTCTCTGTGTACATCGAGTCTTGGCGTCCGTTCTCTCTTACCGAGGGTGCCCGTGATCTCAGGTGATCCTTCAGGACCTCGGGAAGGTCTCCTTCAGGAGAAGCTCTCCGGTGGGGAGATCGAGGAGGAGGGGGGCACAAGGTCCCGAGGGAGCTTGGGGAAGAAGCTTCCCAAGGACATGCCATACGAGGGTCACTCTGAAGGAGGAGAAGGAGTCTCGAGTAGGGGGTTCCTGCACGATATAGACATCCCCAAGATGCCCTCCATAGAGTCCCGACGTCTTCAACTTCTCGGAAGAAGACCGTCCATTGAGATAGGACCTACCGCCGTGGCCCAAGGGCACTCCAATACAAGGTCCCACGACTTCGGAGGACTCCTGAAGAAAGGTTCTCATCATTCCGAGGCGTCTTTGGAATCTCCTGGGGGATCGGGAGACCTAAAGACCGAAGATAACCGCTTAGAAGACTTGAAGAACCCAAAAGACCAGGGGAAGCACAACAGAAGGCTAAGCACAGACACCAGTCATAGGAAACGGGAAGTGGCCTTTGACGCAAAAGACTGTGACGTCACTTCCTCTGTCTCCTCTGGTCTTCAGAGAACAGAAGACCTGAGTGGAGTGAAGGGGGAGGGCGTGGAGGAGGACGAGGATAAGGATACGATGGAAGGGAAGGAAGGCACAAGGTCCCGAGGGAGTAGCAGCAGCAGCAGTAGGGACGGGAGCTTGGGGAAGAAGCTTCCTAAGGACATGCTATACGAGGGTCACTCTGAAGGAGGAGAAGAAGTCTCGAGTAGGAGGTTCCTGCACGATGTAGACACCTCCAAGATGCCCTCCATAGAGTCCCGACGTCTTCAGTTTCTCGGAAGAAGGCCGTCCCATGACATAGGGTCTCCCACCGTGGCCCAAGGGCACTCCAACACAAGGTCCCACGACTTCGGAGGACTCCTGAAGAAAGGCTCTCATCCCTCCGAGGCGTCCTCGGAATCTCCTGTAGGATCGAGAGACCTGAAGACCGAAGATGACCGCTTAGGAGACTTGAAGACCCCAAAAGACCAGGGCAAGTACAACAGAAGGCTAAGCACAGACCCTAGTCTTAGAAAACGGGAAGTGGCCTCTGACGAAGAAGACTGTGGCGTCACGTTTTCTGCCTCCTCTGGTCCTCAGGGAACAGAAGGCCCGAGTAGAATGAAGGAGAAGAGCGTGGAGGAGGACGAGGATAAGGATACGACGGAGGGGAAGGAGGGCACAAGGTCCCGAGGGAGTAGCAGCAGCAGCAGCAGTAGGGACGGGAGCTTGGGGAAAAGGCTTCCAAAAGGCATGCCATACGAGGGTCACTCTGAAGGAGGAGAAGAAGTCTCGAGGTTCCTGCACGATGTAGACACCCTCAAGATGCCCTCCATAGAGTCCCGACGTCTTCAGCTTCTCGGAAGAAGACCGTCCATTGAGATAGGATCTCCCACCGTGGCCCAAGGGCACTCCAACACAAGGTCCCACGACTTCGGAGGACTCCTGAAGAAAGGTTCTCATCCTTTCGAGGCGTCCTCGGAATCTCCTGTAGGATTGAGAGACCTGAAGACCGAAGATGACCGCTTAGGAGACTCGAAGACCACAAAAGACCAGGGCAAATACAACAGAAGGCTGATCACAGACGCTAGTCACAGAAAACGGGAAGTGTCCTCTGACGCAAAAGAATGTGACGCCACTTCCTCTGTCTCCTTTGGTCCTCAGGGTACAGAAGGCCCGAGTAGAATGAAGGAGGAGGGCGTGGAGGAGAGGAAGGAAGAGAAGAACACAAGAGCGGGGAAGAAGCCCTTCACAGGGAACGAGGCACCCCTCGACATTTCTGACGCGGTAAGAATCTTTATGTATGTGTATATATTGTTATGTTTTGCTATATTTATACTTACAAAACACCAGCATAAGTTAGGATCAGGGGATTGTGATTGATTAATTCTTTCCTCGATCTCAAACTCAGTAACAAAGACAGTGGAGAATCTCTTGAGGTGACACGAGTCTTATAGAAGATTTAGGGGTTAGTTCCGAACCAGACGAGATAGAATATAGATAGGTTACTAGATAATTTAATGTCAAGAAGGGAATGGTAAAGATACGAGCGTTTAAAATTTATCTAATAATAAGATCAATATTAACTTTAAACAGAGAAAACAAAATACACAAAGGAAATAAATGGGAATTTCGTAACACGTTGACATGAAATATTAGATAATGTATATATATATATATATATATGTATATATATATATATATTATATATATATATATATATATATATATATATATATATATATACAGAAGAAAAAACAATCCTCATAAAAGTAATAGACAGAATATTGTTATATGTAAGTTCGTCAATAACATATTGAGGAACTTAGCTCAATCCTGCCAGATGCTTTGCTGGGGTTAGGTCGACCGCTTGTGGGCGAATTCTCCCTTCCACCCAGCGGGACTCCGTGTTTAAAGGAAATGGCGACCAAATAGCGTGCTCTACCTCGATAGAACCAGCTTTGTCTAGACAGGAGAGGAAGCGGGTAAGGAAGGAGAACAAGGTCGTTTTATTTGGATGGTTCCATGGCGCGCGCAGG
The DNA here is from genome assembly GCF_046742065.1 of Oratosquilla oratoria. Classification (NCBI taxonomy): domain Eukaryota; kingdom Metazoa; phylum Arthropoda; class Malacostraca; order Stomatopoda; family Squillidae; genus Oratosquilla; species Oratosquilla oratoria. The sequence goes on along the minus strand of NC_134805.1, from coordinate 38,453,611 downwards.
TATTGTCGGGTGCACTAAACAATACAAATTGTTAACCTCGCGGGTAGCTTCAGCTGCCTGATGTACGATGATTCGATGATAAATCACAATACTCGCGTTATAAGATATAAAGTTACAGCTGTATTGCTCGTTTTCTTTTGCTATGAATATTAACTACAGAATATATGATCAAGCCATTTCATAGAGTATGGGGCCACTCAGCTACAACTGCAAAAGAAGTATAGGCATGACGCCAACGTCGGCATCCTAGTATACCCATTCGCGCCTCGTGACGCTTACGTAGGCGTCACTAGGAGGGAAAGAGGAGGAAGAAACCTGGACCGTTTTGTTAGCCGATCAGGGGGCGTAAGAATATATATATATAATATATATATCACTTGGACAAATTGTAGTGTCACATTTGCAAAAATAATCACCAAGAACCCACAGTCGGAATAAAAGGAAATTTAGAAGAAAGTATAACTTCTATATTTCGGCTAATAGTTATAGCCCTCTTCAGGAAAGTATAGGTTACAAGAAATGATAGAGGCATAAATACAGTTGAGACGTAAGTAGAAGGCGAACTGGCATAGCAAGAATTAAGACATTCTGTCGCTCAGGGCGGAGTCAGAAGGGAGGCGATGTGTGGATAGAGGTGTGAGGTCAGAAGGGATATGGGGTCAGGAGCGTTGGAGGAGCGGGGTCAGGACGGTGAAGATTTAACCAACGGCTCACATCTAGCTGTGAGATTATGTCCGGGGACCATTGATCTTTGGAGATGTCCAGGTTCGGACACCTATTAAGGCGGATTCAAAAATTTTTCTCCTGAGGTTGCAGTTGGACTTAAACAAACATTTGGCCTTGTCCCAGTCAAGAGAATAATTTTTGGCGCTGACGTGTTGGAAAACAGCGGAATTTTCTTGGGAATATCTGATGGATCTTTTGTGCTCTGTTAACCTGGTGTTAAGATCCCTGCCGGTTTAGCCAAGGTACTGTACACTAAATCACAATCATTACAGGGTAGGCTATAAACTCCTGGGGCCTCAGCTTCCCTTAACCTTTAATGGACATAACTATTTGTTTGTGAACAGTATTTGGGTAATGGTAAATAACTGTCTGAACCTGAACCCCTCCAAAGGCCAATGGTCCCCGGACGTAATCTCACGGCTAGATGTGAGTCGTTTGGTTATAAATCTTCACCCTCCTGACCCCGCTCCCCCAGCACTCCTGACCCAATAATCCTTCTGACCTCACACCTCTGCCCACATATCCCCTCCCTTCTGACTCCGCCCTGCACGAAAGCAAGTCTTCTTTTTAGCTATGCCAGTTCCCCCTTCCACTTACGTCTCAATAGTATTTATTTCTCTATCATTTCTTATAATCTGTACTTCCCTGAAGAGGGCTATAACTATTAGCCGAAATATAGAAGTTATATTTTCTTCTAACTCTCCTTTTATTCCGACTGTGGGTTCTTCGTAAATGTATATATATGTATATATATATATATATATATATATATATATATATATATATATATATATATATGCATGTATGATTGCGTGTGTGTATGCATACATTTATATGCATGTACCAGCACAATAATGACTGACGCAGGTACCTAATCGAGGTGGCTCTTAAGGAAGGACGTCAGATATCATCATCTCCCTGTCCTCCACCTTTAAACCTCGTCTTATCCATTTGGAGGTGCAGCCCCGAGAGGCTGGCACAAGGTCTTCGAATCTCGTTTTTTTTTTTTTTTTTTTTTTATAAACACAAGGTGAGTTGACAACCGACGACTGCTCCCTCCTACCACGAGGTCCGTTGCGAACCACTGTGGGGCTGCGGTTTTTTAGTGAAATTCAAGGCAATATTTGATTGATCAGCACAGCTCTTTACACAGGTTCTGTGTTTATTGTTACACACACACACACACGCACGCACACACACACACACACACACACACGTGACTTTTGGTGAGATTTATTTGGGACGTTTCACTTTATGTACATAAAGATGAAAAAATATCAAAGGAGCTGATCAGACCCAGGTTGAAATCTGCAGCAACAGTCTGACCTCCCATATAGGGAAATACTGTATAATAAAAATGAAAATTAATATCTTCTCTCGCAAGAAGAGAAAAGAGAGGTAAAATGATCTCTTTACTTGGGATAGGAGAATGAGAAGAGATCATTAGGAGGAAAAAAAAAAACGAAAAATCTTTCATGAGATGCATCAGCGATTGGAACAATTAAAGTGACGCGTACGCGCGTGCTCATAAATGTGCACACACACACACACACACACACACACACACACACACACACACACACACACACACACACACACACACACACACACACACACACACACACATTTTCGGAAACATTTGATTTTTCTTTTGTTGTGGAAACTCGCCTTTTGGTTCCTGTCCCCCATCATCGCCTCAGAACAAAAGCAGAGCGAGCGGCGCCTCTTTATGATGTCACGTCTCTGATGATGACGTCATAGTTGCTACCCTTCCCTCGGCGTCGTCATCCATCTACTCTCTTTCTCTCTCTCTCTCTCTCCTCCTTCCCTCTCTCACTTCTTTTCTCCCTCCCACTCTTTCTCTCTATGCCTATCTCTCTGTCTCTCACTCTCTCACCCCCTTCTTTCTTCTCTTCTCTCTGTGTCTCCCTCCCTCCATCTCTCTCTCTCTCTCTCTCTCTCTCTCTCTCTCTCTCTCTCTCTCTCTCTCTCTCTCTCTCTCTCTCTTCCTCCCCTCTTCCCTCCATCTTTATCTCTCTCTCTCTCTCTCTCTCTCTCTCTCTCTCTCTCTCTCTCTCTCTCTCTCTCTCTCTCTCTTCCTCCCCTCTTCCCTCCCTTCTCCCTCTCTTTCTCGCTTCCTACCCTATTCCCTCTCTTCCTCCCTCTCTCTTTCCCTCCCTCCTCTCTTTCTCTCTATACTTTTATCACTGTCTCTCCCTCTCTTCCTCCCGTCTTCCCTCCCTTTTCACTTTCTCCTTCCCTCTCTTTCTCTCTATGCCCTTTTCTCTGTCTCTTCCTTACTTCCTCCCCTCCTCTTCTCTCTCTCTCTCTCTCTCTCTCTCTCTCTCTCTCTCTCTCTCTCTCTCTCTCTCTCTCTCTTTCTCTGATGCTTTTATCGTTCAATGGAACACGGGGATTTTTGGGGCGGGAGAGTGAGAGAGGGGATGTTTTTGTGCCGCATTTGTCAAAACGCTTTTGTCAAGTGTATTTAGATGATGTGTCTTAATGGATGTTCCATTGTCGTCTCGTTGTTCTTTTATTTTGATTTTATTGTATTTAATCGTTTGTTGTTCTACTTTTTAGGATTTATTATTATTTTGTTTTTTAATGTTTCAACAGGGATTATTAATATATATATATATATATATATATATATATATATATATATATATATTCTGGGTGTGCATGTGTATGTGCACGTATATATATATATATATATATATATATATATATATATATAGACACACACACACACACACACACACACACACACACACACACACACACACATATATATATATATATATATATATATATATATATATATATATATATATATATATATATATTCAACAAAAACCCACTGTGTTGGATAAGAAGAAATGAAATAAAATGAATTCCATATATTTCGATCACGGACTGTGATCCTCTTCAGTGGAATACAGAAAGGTAGAGCAAATGGCATGTCTTATATACAATAAAAATAAGGGACAAGGGTAGGACTCAGGTAGCGTCTAGTACTTTGCGGGGCAGGTCACCCGCCTTCACCAACGATGGTAACAATTTGTTGACTGCCCAGGTGGTAATGCAGTCAGGTGACCACTGTCCATATGATATATTAAAATTTGGAAATTTGTTAATCAGGGATGATTCTATTATTTTTCTTTTAATCATCCCTGATTAACAAATTTCCAAATTTTAATATATCATATGGACAGTGGTCACCTGACTGCATTACCACCTGGGCAGTCAACAAATTGTTACCATCGTTGGTGAAGGAGGGTGACCTGCCCCGCAAAGTACTAGACGCTACCCGAGTCCTACCCTTGTCCCTTATTTTTATTGTATATAAGACATGCCATTTACTCTACCTTTCTGTATTCCACTGAAGAGGATCACAGTCCGTGATCGAAATATATGGAATTCATTTTATTTCATTTCTTCTTATCCAACACAGTGGGTTTTTGTTGAATCTTTACGAATGTGTTACGACATTACTTTATAGTTATATATATACATATATATATATATATATATATATATATATATATATATATATATATATATACATACATACACACACGTATATATATTTTTTCTGCCGTCGAACGATTTTTTCAACTACAGAATCCCATGACAGTGTCATTGAATATGAAATGATGATATACATGAACGCTCTCCAACTCTCTTTGTGGACTTTTGGATATTCCAACATCCCTAAGTTCTGTGGGTTACCAAAAGTCCACAAAGAAAATATTCCCCTTCGACCCATAGTGGCTTTTAGAGATTCGCCGACTTACCATCTTGCTTCGTACTTGGCTGAATTTCTCGAACTTCTAATGACCAACTCACCACACATGCTTCAGAATTCAACTGACTTCATCGAAAGAATCAAAGGACTTAACGTAAGTAGAGGAGATGTCTTGGTTTCCTATGGTGTTCAATCCATGTTTACCTTTATCCCACGAGAATTGGCAAAAAGAACGCTAAAGTCGGCCATGGAGGAGAACCGGGGATTCTTGGCCAATCAGAAACTTTCCTTGTCAGAACTCATGGGACTCGTCTCCCTGTGTCTAGTCTCTACATACTTCCACTTCAGGGATCACACCTATCACCAACGCAAAGGCACACCTATGGGATCACCTATTTCAGTTGTGGTGGCTGAAGTAGTGATGCAACGACTAGAGGCTCAACTTCTAAGTGCTGCACCTTCTTCGCTTAAATTGTGGACTAGGTACGTCGATGATGTGTTCGCCATTTTGGACAGCAAGGACGTAGAACCTTTCTTCAGTCACATCAACAGTATCGAACCGGCCATTCAATTTTCAATGGAACTGGAGAAAGATTTCCAACTGCCGTTCCTAGACGTCAGCGTCAAGCGCGAAGGTGACACCCTTAGTACAAGTGTCTACAGGAAGCCCACACACACAGATAGACTGTTGGACTTTGATAGCTACCATCCAGATTGCCACAAGAGGAGTGTGATCAGGACTTTATGGAACAGAGTAAAGTCTGTTCTTCTGTGGAATCCAAGAAGGCTGAAAGAAAACATCTTTTACAGGTCTTCCGGAACAACGGTTATCCCAGCAGAACTATACGAAAATGGACGACACCCCCAGAACAAAGATCACACATAGCACCCAGAGTCACAATCCCCTATACCTATATCAAAGGAACATCTGAGGTTACTGCCAGAGTTTTACGAGACAACGGTGTACAAGTGGCACACAAACCCCTTAATACCTTGTACCGAAATCTCACCAAAGTCAAAGACACTGAAGAACATACACAACTGGCCCGTGTAGTTTACCGCACAGGCTGCACGGGCTGTGACGTGAAATACGTAGGGGAAACACAAAAGAAATTAGCCACAAAAATACAACACCAACGTGCAGTAAAGTGTGAAGATCCGAAATCGGCCCTGTACAAACACACTACAGAACACCAACACAATATTGATTGGGATGGAGTGACAACTATACACAAGGGAAATAACAGAAAGAAAAGACTATTCCTGGAAGCATGGGAAACTAAGAGTAACTGCTTAAACAGGTGCATTGATCTCAATCCTATTTATCTAGGAACGAGGAGAAATGCAGCCTAATTCCTTTGTTCTGTTTTTCCAGTCTCAGTCTGCTTCTTTACGACCTGACATTTGTTCACCAAGTGGCTTTTGTCCGACCTCCTTTCTCGAAGGCGGTCTCCCAGCGCACCTTTTCAACTTCGCTTTCTTCAGTTTTAGTCTATTTCCTTTTTTCTCTTCTGTCTTTCTTTTTATCTTCTTTGTATCTTATCTTTATTTGTCTGATTGTAATTTAGTCGTTTGTTCCTGAGACCTTTTTCTCCTTTTGTTCCCCTATCCTTCATTGCGGATATTTGGCCCACCTCCATTTGCGTCTTTGGACTATGTTCTGATGTTACGTTCTTTGTGTTACGGTTTTTTTTTCTACACGTTTTATGTTCACAGCCATATAACTTGTTTTATTTTATCTTTATTTTTATTTTTATTTATTTTATATGGTGCCAATATTTAATTTGAATAGTAGTGTATTTAATATTGTAATAGTACAAGAGAATATCGACATTGAACATAAATTAGATTGACTCAATAGTGTCAATAAGGATATACAGTTCACTGTAGAGATGGAAGTTGACCACAAATTACTATTCCTTGACGCGTTGGTGAACAGGAGGGGTGAAGGAGTAAGATTCTCAGTGTACAGAAAACCCATTTAACAGAGACGACTTTGTACGCTATTTCTCAGGACACAGCGAGCGAGTGAAAACCGGCGTGCTCATAGGTTTCTTCCTCAGAGCTTTTAGAATTTGCAGTGAGGAATTTTTGGAAGATGAGTTAATTTACATAACCAATACCTTTAAGAAATTAAAATATCCGGGGAGAATAATTAACAAATTGAAAGAAATGGCTAGGAACATCTTCATGAAACCAAATGTCCAATTGTCCGAGAGAAATGAAATACAATATATTTCGGTTCCCAACTTTTGGAAAACCGAAGTCATAGATTTCTTGGGAAAGGTGCGGTGAAAATAGCAAGGACTTCCAATTCTGATATAGGAAAAATTGTCAAGACCAAGAATAAATAGGAACTGACCCCAAAACGCCCTCAGTACGATTTATCGCAGTCCTTGCAGTAGGTACACCTTTTCGTACTACGGTGATTCAGGTCGAGGCGTTGAGAAACGCCTAGCCGAGCATAAAAGTGACTTGAGGTCACACAGGACGTCTAACTCACTCGTTCAGCACGCTGACCAACCTTGACATTTGCCCCACTTGGATGGGGTCGAGGTCCTACATACGGGATTAAAAAGGAACATAAGAAAAACGGTTGAAGCTGCCTATGTTAACTCTTATGAAAATAAAAATGGCAGGGAAGGTTCCGTATGTTTATCGAAGGCAGCAAGAAAATTGATAATAAATGCAATTGGGAAACATACATGGTACGGGAATGGGAATCCCCAGACAGCCAGCGGGATGACCTGTCTGTGTCCCCGTCTTCGAGTGTGTAATTGTAAGGTTCAAGCTGTTTGTAGACAGCTTACTGAAGAAGACCGAGTCGGTCGAAACGTATAAGCAATAAAGGAATTACAGACCATCTTCGCTTATTCTTCCTCCACCCACACTCTCATATATATATATCGTGTTCTACTGTATTAGAAGTCCCGCTTTTTTCAGGGGGTGGCTGTGTTCTTCGTTGAAGATGTCACTGCATTTACATGAATAGTAATAGTAATAATGATGATGATAATGATAGTAATAAATATAATCACATAAAATATTGATAATGGTAGTGACGATAAGATTTATAGAATAAAAATTATAATAACAAAAACAATAGTAATGAAATAAAAGTTACAATGACTATCATAATGATAAGTGTCTGCAAACAAGACTTTTTCTGCAGTCTGTCGTTGATGTTTGAACCACATCCCGTTTTCTATGTTGCAGAGTTCCCGAGAAGCTCAGCTGAAGGCCCTCGCCGACCTTCACTCGGCGGCCTCGTTCCATCCTCACCCAGGTAAGGTCAAGTCAGGCCAGCTTAGGTCGAATTAGGTTAAGTTAATCTAATACAGGTCATTTTGGCTTAATCCCAGTGTCATTATCATGGTGTCTTTTAAGATAATACATTAACCAATAAAAATAAATAACAAGGATGATAATAGTAACAATAATGATTAATTGAATTGAATTTTATTCGGATACAATCATACATACAATAAGTACAATAATACAAGATAATACACAGTATATATAATTGTACATCCGAGGATGGCACAGAAAGTCATTATAATAACAATAATCATAAAGATAATAATAAAGTAATAAAAAAAAACTGATTACATGTTGGCTGGGAACCCGTTGCCCCATCGTAGTCGCCAACGATGATAGATCTTTCCATAACGAAACGTTAGACCTGTAGCTGTGGTGTGAGGAGTCGCCGGTTACCAACTGTCATTATATAGATATTAAATGAATAAGTAATTAGATAAATGGGTAAATTAATCATTAAGTTAATTAATAACCAAATAGAGGAGAGAAATTAGTCGACGTTATGATGAAGTCCGGAGATCGAGTGCCAGCCTATCAGGGCCGCACCATAAAAACAAAGTGAGATTTGATGATGTGAATACGGGGATCAGGGAGGTGACCCACTTCGACGTAGGGCTGAATAGAATCACCTGGCGACAGCTAGACAAAGGGGGAAATAAACGCGCTGTCAGTTACCATTGATCATGTGTTGGACTCGTGATCGACAGGTATTAACGTCCCGGATGAGAGTTCATTGCTTATGTATGGTCCGGTCGATGGGTAACACTGTGAGCCTACACACACGCATGCGCACACACACAAACAAACACATCAATTCTTTGCCCACCAGAGCTAGAGTATTTTTTCAAGTATTTTTGAATATTTTGAATATTTTGAACAATCAGATATTTTAAATAAATTGCGAAATACGGAAGAGATGGAGGAGGAGGGGGAGAGAAGAAGAGAGAAGGGAGGGGAAGAGGAGGAGGAGGAGGAGGACAGGTGGAAGAGGAAGAGAGAGAGAGAGAATGGGAGTAGACGATGTTGGAAAGAGGCGCTCTAGTCCTGGATGACAATGTCTCTTTTTATATTTTATTTATTTATTCATTTATTTATTTTGTCTATTTATTTATTTTGTCTATTTATTTATTTTATTTTATTTTATTTGAGAGAGGGAGAGAGAAAGGAGATTTTGCTCCAGTTGAGAAGAAAAAAGAGGAGGAGGGAGTGAGGAAGGAAAGGAAGAAAAAAGAGGAGGAGGAGGAAGAGGAAGGGGTAGGAAGAGAATGGAGAAGGGAGAAAGTAGCAAAAAAGGAAGAGGAGGAGGAGGAGGAGGAGGGGTAAGAAGGAGGAGGAGGAGGAGGAGGGCAGTTGCATTTCCAGGAAGCAAAAAATGAATAACAATGTTTACTGCAAATAATTTAACAAAAAGGGAGAAGAACAGAAGAAGAAGAAGAAGAAGAGGAGGAGGAAGAGGAGAAAGAAAGAAACGAAGGTGTGTGTGTGTGTGTGTGTGTGTGTGTGTACGTGTGTGTACATACTTGTGTGTACATTATATATAAGGATATACTGTGCATATGTATACACACAGACACACCGCACTAGCGTACGTGTGTGTGTGTGTGTGTGTGTGTGTGTGATTCACCATGGCCTTAGATCACATGTTGGACTCGTGACCGACAGCTATTTCCCTCACTGAAGAGAGCTCAGAGCTCATATATGACCGATCTATGGGTAATGCTGTGACCTTACACTCACACACACACACCCAACTCCCCGCCCACAAGAGTTGGAGTAACGACTCGCAGCGATACCGATATTTTCTCAGCTCTGGGCGGGATTCGAACCCGGACCGCCGTAGTGGCGGCCGCGAACGCTACCACAGCGCCATCAAATCGTGTGTGTGTGTGTTTAGTTTAAAGAGAAAAATAAAAGAAAAGAGGAAGATGAAGAGGCAATAACATTAGGAGGAGAATAAAGAGGACAAAGAAGAAGTAAGAAAATGAAGAAGGAGAGGACAAACAAGGAGAAGAGGAAGAAAAGGCAAGAGGAAAAAGGGGAAGAGAGAGGATATCTTCCCCTTCTACCTTCTTACTCTTCCTCTCCGCCTCCTCTTCCACATCCTCTTCCACTTCCTCTTTCTCCCCCTCCCCTCCTCTTCCTCCCCTCACCTCTCCCTCCTTCCTGTTCTCTTCCTTCTCCTTCTCTTCCTCCCCTCACCTCTTCCGCCTCCTCCCCTCCTCTTCCTCCTCGTCCTCCTCCTTCTCCTCTTCCTCCTCCTCCTTTTCCTGCTCCTCTTCCTCCTCCTCCTACTCCTCGTCCTCCTCCTCCTCCTTCTCTTCTATCGGATCCCCTCTTCCCCCCTCGCCCTCCCAGAGGTATTGCGTCATGTATCCAAGAGGGCAACCTTCATGCAAGTCATTCACCCCCACCCTCCCACCCACCCCCTCCCCTACTTCGTCATGCAGAGTCCTCGGGTCACACCATCCTGCATACGTTCTCTCTACACAATGTTCTGCAAACTCGTCATAATCCTTTCACATCGACTTATACGATTTTATTATTATTATTATTATTATTATTATTATTATTATTATTATTATTATTATTATTATTATTATTATTATTATTATTATTATTATTATTATTATTATTATTATTATATTTATTTTTACGTGTGGTGCACCCATATGTATTTAGTCTATTTTGTTTATTTATTCATCTATTTCTCGCTTATTTTGTAAAGAACATCAAGGGGGGCGGAGCATAAGAGTGACGTCATGCCTTTAGACGCAGAATCTGAAGATGATATGACGTCATGTCGACAAGATCTGTTCTGTCGTTATTTGCGGGGTTTCTATAGTCTTGACATTCCGTAATAATAATAATAATGATGGTTATGATGATAATAATAATAATAATAATAATATTAATAATATTAATAATGATACTAATCATAATCAAGTTAATTATTTGAAATGGAGAAGGGACCCTGTGATAATGAAGTCTATCAGAACGACAGTCCGGGTGGTGTTTGCTTAAGTACCACAGTGGGAGTGGGGGTGGGTGGGTCTCGTTTAAATACTTTTGTATAAATTCTTGCTGTCGCCAAGTGATTTTATTCAGTAAAATGCTTGATAGGGAGTTTGCATAGTTAATGTGCACGTTTAGTACCTTGGGATATATCGTCTCTTAGTTGTTTTTATGTGTGTACGTTTATGTCGTCCGTTAACATTTGAATTCGTAGTTTCCGACATGACGTCACCGTCCGTCCGAGTCATGTGACCTGAACACAAATGGCAGCCATATTTAATTATTTATTTATTTTATTATTTATTTGTTCATAATCCAGGGCTTTTCTTTTATTTATTTATTTTTATATGTTGGTGATGATAATAATAATTAGGATGATGATGATTACGGGAATTCTTAGTGGATGACGTCACTGTCCTCTGACGTCATGTGCCCGGGTGAGCCATGACGTCAGAGCCAAGAAGGCAAGCAATTGAAGTAATTGGTCGACAATAAACAGTGTTTCCATCCCATTTAGAAAATAATAATAATAACAATAATAATAATGATAATGATAATAATGATAATGCTATATTAATTAAGTGATTAGTAGAACCAGTCAGTTCAATTTGAATGGAGATAGTTACATAAGAAAATGTCTAGTAAATATATGAATTTTAAATTTGTTATTATTATTATAATGTGTTAATGGCTACCCTTTTACAAGGGGGATAAAACCTTATGGTATATGTATGTAATATCGTTGTTGGGAGGGAGCAGTCGCCGGTTGCTGACTCTATACGTGGTAAGAGGCTACAAAGAAATATTGACCTCACACCGGGGATCGAGCCACAGACCCCCGGGGTTGACGGGTTTTGAAAATGGCAGCAGGGAGAAAATCCTCCCCGATGTACTTCCTGTATATCTACTAGCAGTCATTGATAAAATATGAAAATATTTCCCAATTAAGGAAATTAAGAGAAACTCATATGATTAGATAATATATAATAATTAGATGATGATAGAGAGCACCCAGAAATCTCATCTAGGAAAATACAGAATTGAGTCTCAATTCTTTGAATAATAATAAAAAAAAAAAAAAATGATCACAAAGAATTGAAATTAATTGAACTCTCGGCTTCGGTGGCGCCATATTAAATCATTTTTGTCGACCGCCAGGCGATTTTATTCGCTTGGGCGGTGGACACCGAGGGTGAAATGGAGGCTGGAGCGAGCGAGACCCCAAGTCTCGAGAATGAAATCGGAGAAGTAGAGAGCCATGAGAGAGAGAAAGAGAGAAAGAGAGAATAAAATCACTCTTGACCTTCTCATTGCGCGCGCACACACACACATTCTCTCTCTCTCTCTCTCTCTCTCTCTATATATATATATATATATATATATATATGTATATATATAATATATATAATATATATATATATATATATATATATATATATATATACTCGTATATATATGAGTTGGTTAAGTCACTGACTATTTGTTACGTGTCGACTAGGTTCGAGTGCTCATCCTGACAGCGTCTCAGTTTCCGAACATGCTTCTATCGAGCTACATACTCCTATTAATCTCGATCGTGTTTGCAAGGAATTAAAACGGAAATAAGTTAATGTGGTGGGTGAGATGAATATCTGTGTAATGGGGACCATTCATTATTTGTTAATCTCTCTCTCTCTCTCTCTCTCTCTCTCTCTCTCTCTCTCTCTCTCTCTCTCTCACTCTCAAAATTGCGTCATAATCTTACTCCCAAGAAATGACGCCATGCGCTAGTCCCGTTCTGTGAAGGTGACGCCTGCGGACGACCATAGGGCATCGGCTGAACGTTCCAGGATGGTGACCATAGGGCAGAGAGAGATTCATTGATTGGCCGTCGGGCGTTGTCCTTGCAAAGTAGGTCAAGGGTATAGGGTTCCCCCCCCCACACACACACTCTCCCACTCTCACTCACTCTCACCCCCACCCCCATTCTCCCCCCACAGTTTCCTCCACCCCCTCTTTCCTTCCCCCTTCTCTTCTCCTCTCCCACTCACTCTCACATTCCCCCCCCACTCTCACTTCTCCCTCTCTTCCCCTTTCTCTTACTGTTTCGCCTTCTCTCACTTTCCTCACGCTCTCTCACACACATAATCTCCCGGCGCCCTCTCACTCCTCTCACTCCCCTCACTTCCCTCACTTTTGTTCTGAGTCTCTGTATCTTCCTCCTCCTTGCTCTTCGTTCTCATCTTCCTACTCCTCTTCCTTATCTTTCTACTCCTCTTCCTCCTCCTTGCTCTTCGTTCTCATCTTCCTACTCCTCTTCCTTCTCTACACCCTTTACCTCCTCCTCCTCCTCCTCCTCATTCTCATCTTCCCACTCATCCTCTTCTTCTACACTTATTACCTCCTCCTCTTCCTCCTCCTCCTCCTCATGCTCCTCGTTCTCTTCTTCCTACTCTTCCTCCTCCTCTACACCCTTTACCTCCTCCTCCTCCTCCTCCTACTCCTCCTCCTCCTCCCTATGATCTTCGTTGTCAGCTTCCTTCTCTACACCCTTTACCTCCTCCTCCTCCTCCTCATGCTCCTCGTTCTCATCCTCCTCCTCCTCCTCCTCCCTATGATCTTCGTTCTCAGCTTCCTTCTCTACACCCTTTACCTCCTCCTCCTCATGCTCCTCGTTCTCATCTTCCTCCTCCTCCTCCTCCTCCTCCTCCTCCTCCTCGTCCCTATGATCTTCATTCTCAGCTTCCTTCTCTACACCCTTTACCTCCTCCTCCTCCTCCTCCTCATGCTCCTCGTTCTCATCTTCCTCCTCCTCCTCCTACTCCCTATGATCTTCGTTCTCAGCTTCCTTCTCTACACCCTTTACCTCCTCCTCCTCCTCATGCTCCTCGTTCTCATCTTCCTCCTCCTCCTCCCCATGCTCTTCGCTCTCATCTTCCTTCTCTACACCCTTTACCTCCTCCTTCTCCTCCCCATGCTACTCGTTCTCATCTTCCTCCTCCTCCTCCTCCTCATGCTCTTCGCTCTCATCTTCCTTCTCTACACCCTTTACCTCCTCCTTCTCCTCCTCGTTCTCATCTTCCTCCTCCTCCTCCTTCTCCTCCCCATGCTCTTCGCTCTCATCTTCCTTCTCTACACCCTTTACCTCCTCCTTCTTCTCATACTCTTCGTTCTCATCCTCCTATTCCTCCTTCTCCTCTACAGCCTTTACTCCTCCTCTTCCTCCCCTCCTTCTCCTCCTCATGCTCCTCGTTCTCATCTTCCTACTCCTCCTCCTCTACACCCTTTACCTCCTCCTCTTTCTCCTCCTCATGTTCCTCATTCTCATCTTCCTACTCCCCTCCTCCTCTACACCTATTACCTCTTCCTCCTCCTTCTCCTCTTTGTCCTCATCTTCCTACTCTTCCTCTACACCTTATACCTCCTCCTATTCCTCCCTCTCTTCATGCTCTTCGTTCTCATCTTCCTTTTCCTCCTCTTCCTCTTCCTCCTGTACCTCCTCCTCTTCGTTCTCATCTTCCTACTCCTTCTCTTCCTTTTCACCCTTTACTTCCTCCTCCTCTTTCTCCTACTCTTCCTCCTCCTCTTCCTTCCCCTTCTCTTCCTCCTCCTCCTCTCCATGCTGTTCGTTCTCATTTTCCTTCTTATCTTTATCTATACCCTTTACCTCCTCTTCCTCCTCCTCCTCGTCCTCCTCCACCTCATCATGATCTTCATTCTCATCTTCGTACTCCTCTTCCTGGACTCCCTTTACCTCCTCCTCTTCCTCCTCTTCCTCCTCTCCCTCCTCTTCCTCCTCTCCCTCCTTTCACTAGTCTCCCTCCTCTCCCCCCTCTCACTAGTCTCCCTCCTCTCCCTCCTCTCACTCCTCTTCCTCCTCTCACTCCTCTTCCTCCTCCTCCTCCTCATGCTCTTCGTTCTCATCTTCCTATTCTTTTTCCTCTGCACCCTCTACCTCCTTTTCCTCCTCTCCCTCCTCCTCCTCATGCTCTTCCTTCTCATCTTCCTACTTCTCCTCTCCACCTTTTACCTCCTCCTCCTCTTCTCCAACTTCCTCCCCTCCCTCTTTCTCCTCCTCCCCCTCTACCCTAATCCTCCTCCTTCCCCTTCTCCCTATTCTTCCTCCTCCTCCTCTTCTTCCTCCTCCCCCCCTTCCTCCTCCAATTTACTTTTCACTGCCCCCCGCCAAACCTCCTCTCCTCCTCCTCCTCCAACACCGCCCCACTCGCTCGGTGCGCAGTTCCTCCTCCTCCTCCTCCTCCTCCTCCTCCTCCCTTCGTCTGTGCCTCCGCCGACAGCAGCACTTCGCCTTCTTTGTCGCTCCTTGACCTCTCTCCTCCTCTTCTTCTTTCTCCTCCTTCTCCTCCTCTTCCTCCTCCTCCTCCTTCTACTTCCTCTCTTCTTGTTTGTCACCTTCCCGATTACATTCTGCTCCCTTTTGGTAACCCCTCCTCCTCCTCCTCCTCCTCCTTTTCATCTTCTTCTTCCTCCTCCTTCTCCTCCTCCTTCTTTTCATCTTCCTCCTGTTTTTCTACTTTTGCTCCTCTTCTTCGTATTTCTTTCTTCCTTCCATTTTCTCTCTTCCTCCTCCTTCTCATCCTCCTTTTCTTCCTCCCCCTTCCTCTTTTCACCTCCTTAATCCTAGCACACAGGGCAAAGGTGGCGTTGTCGGCTGCCGCCAGGCGATTTTATTCGTCTCGTGCGGTGAACCTTTTGTGCAACAGAAGGTATCGTCGGCCATAAGAACATATGCACGGAGGAGACTGCAAGAGACCCTAAGGCCTACACTAGGTAGTTCCATTTCCCTTACCACCTGTCATCCATATCCATAAAGTTAGCTTCTCTTAATTTTTTTTTTTTTTCTATTTCCTTCTCTGCTGTGAGCGTGAGTGCTGTTACATGCACTCCGGGTCTGGAGCATTCTTCAACAACAAGGATCTCCTTAGCCACTCCTGAGACAGGACCAGGAGGTTCCTCGATATGGCTCTCGGCTCTGGAACATTGAAGCCTCAGGAGATTCTCTCTCTCTCTCTCTCTCTCTCTCTCTCCCTCTCTCTCACCTGGTTCCAGGACTTTGGGGGCATTAAAGTCGCCCAAACAAGTGGGGTCTGGGGCAGTCTCTGGTCTACTATAAGAGTCAAATTTAATATTCAAAATCTCATATATATGTGTATATATAATATATATATATATAATATATATACACACACACACACACACACACACACACACACACACACACACACATATATAAATATATATATATATATGTGTGTGTGTGTGTGTGTGTGTGTGTGTGTGTGTGTGTGTGCGCACGCGCGGGGTGGCCGTAATCGGTCTTGCATTTGCTTAGTTGTTGGCTCGAATCCCGCACCCTTCTACCAGTGACAGTTACCTGTCTCAGGATTCCAATGGCACAATAGGACAAAGGCTGCTCACCTTCCATGGCTTTCGTGACAAATGCCATAAGATGTTATTCACCAGCGCTTGTATCCTTGGGGACAATATCACGCTCTCACCCTCCACTCTCACCCTCCACTCTCACCCTCCACCCTCACCTCCACTCTCACCCTCCACTCTCACCTTCCACCCTCACCTTCCACTTTCGTCCTCTAATCTCACCCGCCACTCTCACTTTCCACTACCACCTTCCGCTTTCGCTTTCAACTCTTACCCTCCACTCTCACCCTTCACTTTCACTCTCCACTTCCACCTTCCACTCCCATCCTCCACTCTCACCTTCAACTCTCACCCTCGTAGAGAGGGTAGCAGAACGAATGTGGTAAGCATATATATATATATATACATATATATATATATGCATATATATGCATATATATGTATATATATGTATATATATGTATATATATGCATATATATGTATATATGTATATATATATACATATATGTATATATACATACATATATATATACTGTATATATATATATATATAGATATATATATATATATATATATATAACATATATATATATATGTATATATATATATATGTATATATATATATATATATATATATATATATATATATATATATGTATAAACATTAGTCTCGTCATAAAAGAAAAATCCCGAGAGACTTCAGTCCCTAGAGCAGCGTTTCTCAGCCAGGGTTCCCCGGAACCCAAAGGTTCCGCAAAAGGTCCCTAAGGGCTCCGCGAGAATAAGTGAGATCAGCTAATGCACTTTTGATTTTTTACTTAATTTCATATACATAATATAATTAAACACGCACGACATATTTTTGGTTATATTGATAATGTAATATAGACATCATCCTATCTAGCCTATTATTACGATGAAAATGAAATTAGAAAAGTATGGTATATATATATATATATATATATATATATATATATACATATATATACATATATATAACAATATATATAGACACACATATATATATACATATATATACACACACACACACATATATATATATATATATATATATATATATATTTTTTTTTTTTTTTTTTTTTTTTTTTTGCGCATGGGTTCCTTGAGACATGCAATTTATTTTAAAGGTTACGCAAGGGTAAAAAGGTTGAGAAACACTGGCCTAGAGGTTTTGTGACTCTGGTCCGTAGGGGTATCAGTAGAGTCTCTTAAATGTTAAGTTTATTAGTTTCATGAAGCCTGTACAGGGGTTCAGTTGATTGGGTCCCTGTTTCCATAGCAACACGTGTCGAGAGTCGAGAAGTCTCCTCTTCCTCTCTCTCTCTCTCTCCCTCTCTCCATTTCTGTCTCTCGTTCTGTCTCTCTCTCTACTCCCTCTCCCTCCCTTTTTCTCGGTTTGCCTCTCTCTCCCTTTCTCTCTTGGTCTCGCTCCCTCTCTCTCTACTCTCTCTCTCTCTCTCTCTCTCTCTCTCTCTCTCTCTCTCTCTCTCTCTCTCTCTCTCTCTCTCTCTCTCTCTCTCTCTCTCTCTCTCTCTCTCTCTCTCTCTCTCTCTCTCTCTCTCTCTTTCTCTTGCTCCGACGACAGCAACCGGAGTTGTCAAGGATACGGTGGGAAAAAAATATCCTAGAAACGGAGATCCTACCTTGCGTGCGCCTGTGTCGGGACGCTCGCACCGACAAACACATTATTCCGATTAATCGTCTGCTGATTATGCGTAAAGTAATCATGAATTGTGATGTGAAAAATCATACTGTGATTGGTTTTTAGTTAAGTGTTATGAAAATTTGTAATTATAGTTATGAAGCATTGTTCTTACTGTGTGTGTATACACACACACACACACACACACACACACACACACACACACACACACACACACACACACACACACACACACACACACATATATATATATATATATATATATATATACATGTATATATATATATATATATACATACACAAACATAATATATATGTATATATATATATATATATATATATATATATATATATATACATATATATATGTTTACTTGTAGGGTAAGATAAAAAAAAATGCGCCATCTCAATATTCTCTTAAGATTCCATTTTCGAAATTATTTTAGTCACATGGAACTGAAAAATGAGGAAGAAAATTTCAGATCCTCAGAAATGAATAAATAGATAAAGGAAAGATGACTGGGACCATTTGGCGTTGCATAATGTAGGAGGTTGCAACTTGCAGTTGCTAAGGTCACAAAAGGTGATGACGAAGGTAAGGAGCCTACGCCCGGAGGCGCTGAGTAGCTTTGGCCGTAGCTGTCACCACTCTCACCTTCAACTCTCACCACCACTCTCACCTTCCACTCTCATCCTTCACACTCACCCTCCACTCTCACCCTTCACACTCACCCTCCACTCTCATCTTCTACTCCCACCCTCCATTCACCTTCCATTCTCACCCTCCACTCTCGCCTCTCACTCTCCACTCTCACCCTTAACTCTCACCTTCCACTCTCACCCTCCACTCTCACCCTCCACACTCACCCTCCACACTCACCCTCCACTCTCACCCTCCACACTCACCCTCCACTTTACCCTTCACTCACACCCTCCACTCTCACCTTACACTCTCACCCTCCACTCTCACTCCCGTCCTCTGGTGTCTTGCTTCTCTCTTCGGAGTTTACGTAACTGAGTCAGCGAACAAACGAACGAACACAATGTGTACACATGTGAGCGTACGTACACGCGTGTACGTGCGTTTACGCGCTCGCACGCACACGCAAACTGGCGGGGGGCTTTGGTCTTTATTCTGGCAACTCCATTATTTTGTTTTATTTTATTTTATTATATCTTATTTTTAGCAGTGAGCAGTCGCCGGTAAGTGAAATATATTATGGGGAGAGGGGGCGAGATAATCAACGGAGAAAGAGATCCGAGGGAGTACGGGAACCAGGCACCAGCCCCTTGGGGTTGCTGTACGAGATGGAGATGAGATTGTTACTGGGATGAAGGACGTACACCGGGGGGATATGATTCTCTACGACGTCTGTCTCACCAGCTCAGTAAGATACAGAGAGAGAGAAGACTTTGCAGGAATACATTGCCGAGGATCTATAGAGTTTGCTATCTATGGGTAATGTAATGATCAACACCCCTTCCTAGGGAGGGGCTGAAGGCCCGTGCGCCCGCCAAGAAGGCCTCACGGTCTTTGTAGTACAAATGTACAAATGTACATACTATCGTACTTTGATCCCAAATCACCTTTCTGGCATGTAGCCCAATAGGGATACATAAGTGACTGTCCTGTGTGTTACGTCATAACTTCCGATGAGTTCAGAAAAGACGAACTGTCTTGGGTCATCTTATCTGTGTTTATCGATTGGCGGCGATAAGGAAGAACATTCCTTACGGGCCGGTACTTAGGGCACAGGAGTTGGGCGGGCAGATGACCCCAATAGAGAACATATGGGAGCATATAGAGAACATGTGTGAACTTACAGAGAACATGAGAACATACAAAAGGACTTATGAGAATATATAGAGGACGCATGAGAACAAGAGAACATACGAGAACATATATGAACCATTGAGAACAAGTGAACATATAGAGAACATATGGGAGTATATAGAGAACATGTGTGAACTTATAGAGGACATAAGAACATAGAAAGAACTTATGAGAACATATAGAGAACGCATGAGAAGATATAGAGAACATATGAGAACATATATGAACCAATGAGAACAAGTGAACATATAGAGAACATATGAGAACATATATGAACCAATGAGAACAAGTGAACATATAGAGAACATAAGAGAACAGATGAAGATATAGAGAACATAGAACATCATTCATTGGCGTCTTGTCCTCTTGACGGCGATGAACAATTGTTTGTGTGATTTGTTCAAACAGACGAGAGGGGCCAGAAAGAGAGGGGGAGGGAGGGGGAAAAGGGGGTAGGGAGAGAGAGAGAGAGAGAGAAGGAGGAGAGAAAGGGGAGAGGGAGAGAAAGAGAAGGAGAGAGAGAGAGAGGGGGGAGGGGGAAAGTGAGGAGGGAGGGAGAGAGAGGTGAAAATAGAGGATGGGGAAGGGGAGGTCACCTACAGCTGGTTCCAACCAGCTGAATAGATAAAAATCACTTGGCGACATCTGGACTGAAAGTGAATATCTATGGACACATCCACCAATTTTCAAAAATCCTCCTCCTCCTCCTCCTCCTCCTCCTCCTTCCTCTCTTCCCACTCCTCCTCCTGTTCCTCCTCCCCCTCCTTCACCACCTTATCCTCTTCCTCCTCCTCTTCCTCCTCCTCTCCCTCTCCCCCTCTCCTATTCTTTCTTTTCCTCCTCTTTTCTCTGCTCCTCTTCCTCCTCCTCCCTCTCCTGTTCCTCCTTCTTCTTCTTTTCTTCTTCCTCCTCCTCTACCCCGTTCTCCTCCCACTTCTGCTCCTCTCTCTTCTCCTTTTTCTCTTCCACCTCCACCATTTCTCCTCCTCCATCTTCTATTCCTCTTTCTCCCTCTCCTGCTTCTCTTTGTCCTCCTTTTCTTCCTCCTCTTCCTTCTCCTCTTCTTCCTCCTCCTTCCTCTCCTGCCCCTTTTTCTTCTCATTTTCCTCCTCCTCCTCCTCCTTCTTCCTCTTCATCCTCCTCCTTTTTTTTCCTTGTCTTCTTGTTCTTTCTTTCCTCCATATTCTTTGTATTCCTACCAGACGAAATAACAACAACAGCGACAGGATTAATAACATTGGTGCGACGGAGATGAACATAACAATGCGTTCTGTTGACAAGATTCTTGTGTTCGCCCGCCTTCCCTTGTAAAGGAGAGCCGGGGGGGGGGGTCCATTTTTAATTACCTTAGTTTAAGGACAAGACTGTAGAAGGATTGTCCAATTCATTATAGACATCAATCAACAAAGTATATATGTTATATATATGTATATATATATATATATATATATATATATATATATATATATATGTGTGTGTGTGTGTGTGTGTGTGTGTGTACATAGATATGGATATTTTTTGTCTGATTTGTTTTCATCCATTTATTATGACTTATTTTTTCTTTTCATTTTCTTTCTCTTTTTATTTCTTTCCTTTTTTGTTTTGGTTTTGGTTTTGAACTCGTAAATGTTCAAACTGATCATCAATCCTGTTTATATATATGAGGGCGTGTTTTTATTTTATTCTATTTTATTTTATTTTTTGTGTGCGTGTGCACATCATGTGTGTGTGTGGGTTTATGTACGTGCGTGTGTGTATGGGTCTGTACGTGTATGTGCATTCATTACGGGCTCCACAGCAGGGTGAGAACCTACTTACTAGAACGAAACACTAGAAGACGTCTCTAGGTGTAAGCCAACTAGAGAGTGACAACAAGCCTCTAGAAGCGCTAACTAGGAATAGTTAAACTGGAAAAGGGAGAAGAATATATTTATATCATATTTGAATTAACTCCAGACCATTATAATTATTATTATTATTATTATTATTATTATTGTTATTACTATTATTATTATTATTGTTATTATCATTATTATTATTATTATTGTTGTTATTATTATCCTTATTATTATTGTTATATTTTCTATTATGTTATTTGTATTATTGTTATATTCAGTGATGACTAAAGTTTTACACTCAAAAGTGTAAATTAGTAATGCATATTAATATATTATTAGTTTTACTTGTATCTATATGTGCTAATTTATATATATATATATATATATATATATATATATATATATTTATATATATATATATATAGTGTTACCTAGCGTTACATAAAGAAATGAAATCGTGTCTTTTACAAAAAATTAATATTAGATGGACTTCATCTCTCTCTCTCCTCTCTCTCTCTCTCTCTCTCTCTCTCTCTCTCTCTCTCTCTCTCTCTCTCTCTCTCTCTCTCTCGACTTCAAGTGGTCATCTTTCTCCTCAAGGTCTGTTTATGTAATTCCGTCACAAAGGTCGAAGATTATGTGGTATATGAATATCAGCCTTAATGACTTTATGTAAGAGAAACAATTATTCCGTTTCAATAAATTGAGTTATTCACTAGATATGATAACTAGGACACGGTTACACATACACACACACACGAACACACACACACACACACACACGTACACGTATACACATACACGTACACACAAGCACATGCACAGGCGCACACACGCATACACACACACACACACACACACACACACACACACACACACACACACACACACACACACACACACACACACACACACGTACACACACACGCGTACACTCGCTATATATATATGTATATATATTGTATATATATATATATATATATATATATTATATATATATATATATGTGTGTGTGTGTGTGTGTGTGTGTGTGTGTGTGTGTGTGTGTGTGCGTGTGTGTGTGTTTCTCACAGACTGACGGCAGCGATTTTATTCCGTTGAGATAAGAACATCGTGGGGAAGGATATGGATAATCCTTATGAGGAACATTAATGACTCCTCTACGGACCAGAGTCACGCATATGTGACCCAAATATGGTTTACGTCACTGGTCACCAGGAGGAGGGCACATGTGTCTTATTTGTGACGTGTCTGTGTGTCATAGTCCTGTCCACTTTTTTTTTTCTTTTTAACAATGTAGTAATTATCTCAAAGTCACGCTTGGAGCACCTCCTTCTCCTCCTCCTCTTCTGCCTCCTCCTCCTCCTCCTCCTCTTCCTCCTCCTCTTCCTCTTCCTCCACCTCCTCCCCCCTTCTTTCTTCTCCGCTGCTCCGTCTCCTGATCCTCCATTCCTCCCTTTCCTCCTCCTCTTCCTCTCGTCCTCCTCCTCCTCCACCTCCTTCACCTTCTCATCCTCCCTGTTCTCCTCTTCTTCCTCCTATTCTCCCACTTCTCCCTTTCTTCCTTCACCTCCTTGTCCTCCCCTTCTCCTCTCCCTCCCCTTCTCCTCCTTCTCCTTCACTTCCTTTCCTCCTAGTGCTTCACCTCCTCCTTATCCTCCTCTTTCCCTCTCCTCCTTCCCCTCCTCCTCCCCTACTTTTCCTCCTTCTCCATCACCACTCCTCCTCTTCTTCCTCCTGCTCTTCTCCTTTTCCTCTTCCACCTCCTCCATCACTCCCTCCTCCTCCTCCTCCTCCTCCTCCTCCTCCTCCTGCTCGCGTCTCTTGAGTCGAGGGCCAGATCCTGAAGGGGGGCGGGCGGCCCTCGAGGGCCAAGGGTGAGAGGCGGATGTCGTGCTCATGACGCAATGAGTCGCCTCACCAACGACCTACGTGTGTATCTGTGTGTGTGTATGTTTTACACGTACATATGTATATATATAGATATATATATATATATATATATATATATGTATATATATGTATATATTAATATAATATATATATATATATATATATATATATATATATGTGTGTGTGTGTGTGTGTGTGTGTGTGCGTTTGTGTACGTGTATGTGTGTGTGTTTTTATATATATAAATATATATATATATATATATATAAATATATATATATATATATATATATATATATATATATATATATAATACCATATTTTTCTAATACTGAAAGTTATCTCTCTTTCCCTCTCTCTCTCTTCCTCTCTTTCCTTCACTGACTCTTGCTCTCTTTCTTTCTCTCTATCTCTCTTTCCTTCTCACTCACTTTCTTGCTCTCTCTCTCTTTCTCTCTCTCTCTCTCTCTTTCTCTCTCTTTGTGTGTGTGTGTATGTGTCCATCCAGAGTTTTTTGTTTTCAGTTTTTTCTAATTTTGTGAGTCTTTATGTCCTCAGCGTTAGAAAATCCATCATGAATGATGTTCGCAAGATTGTTTTCTTTATTTCATTATTATTCTATTGATATCACACACACACACACACACACACACACACACACACACACACACACACACACACACACACACACACACACACATATATATATATATATATATGTATATATATATATATATATATATATATATATATATATATACAGTATATATATTACAAAGGATTACAAAGGCGGATCATATTTGTTAGGGGTGGGGGTGGGGTTATATCTCGTCTACAAAGCTTGTATAGTGCTTCCATCATCTTCATTGTTATTTATCGGTGCCCAGTTGAGCGGAAAAAGAAAAAGAAGGAGGAGGAAGAGGAGGAGGAGGAGGAGGAGGAGGGGGTTTTGAGAAAGGAAGGAGGTGGAGAGATGGGCAGGAGGAGGAGGAGGAGTGGACATGGAGGGCGAGCCCTCCTGTATGGAGGATCATGGCTCCGGGTCCGACGTACGTGCCTCAACTCATTAAAACCGTTTGGCAGCTTACACACCAAGAGGCACTCAGCTGCGGCCGAAGCCGTCACCTTTGCCCTGTGTACTCGGACTGAGAGGCAAGGTCAATTCCATTTTTTTTTTTTTTTTTTTTTTTTTTTTTTACTAAACATGACCATAAGCATGATGACGTCATTCATGTCCTCCAGATAACGTCATGTATGTTATGCAAATTACGCCATATATGACTTAGATGACGTCATAGATAACTTGGAGATCTGTTGTTGACCTCATAGATGACCTGTACATGACTTTTTCATTATCTGCAGACCTATTGTTGACGTCATAGATGACCTGTAGATGACGTCATTGACGACCTGCAGACCTGTGGGTGACGTCATGTATTATCTGTAGGGGATGTAATGTACGACTTTTTCCAACGTCGTGATGGCCTTTCGTTCGAATCCCAAGCACGTAGGGTAAAAGTGGTTGGATGGTTGTTGCGTAACTCCTGGGTGGATGTTGGGAAGGTGGGATGTTCTTGACGAGTTTAGATTTAAAAATTCGAGTTTTGGGGTACATTGTGTATGTGTATATATATATATATATATATATATATATATATATATATATATGATGAATGGTTTAGACAGATGAGAGACTGGGTGGAGGAAGAATAAGCGAAGATGGGCTGGAACTTTTTATTGCTTATACGTTTCGACCGACTCGGTCTTCTTCAGTAAGCTGTCTACAAACAGTTGGATCACATATTTATACATCCGAGGATGGGAACAAGGACAGGTCACCCCGCCGGCTGTCTGGGGATTCCCTTTCCCGTATCATGCATACGTTTCCCAATTGTATTTATAATTAATCTACTTGTTGCCTCTGACAAACAAACAAAACCTTCCCTGTCATTGATGTTTTCATAATAATTAATGTAGGCAGCTTCAACAGTCTTCCTCATGTCTCTCCTTAATCCCGTGTGTAGAACCTCGACTCCATCCCAGTGGGGCAAATGTCCAGACCGGTCAGCATGTTGGACGAGTGAGTTAGAAGTCCTGTGTGACCTCAAGTCTCTTTTGTGCTCAGCTACGCGTTTCTCGACGCCTCGACCTGACTCACCGTAATACGAAGATGAGCAACTACCGCAAGGAATGCGATAGATGGTACTGAGGGCGTTTTGGGACAGTCCTTTTATATTCTTGGTCTTGACCATTTTTCCAATTTTGGAATTGGACGTCCTTGCTATTTTTATCCCACTCTTCCCAAGAAATCTGTCTATGCCTTCAGTTTTTCTAGAGTTAGGAACCGAAATATACTGTACCTTATTATCCTCGGACGACTGGACATTTGGTCTCATGAAAATGTTCCTAGCCACTCCTTTCAGCTTTTTAATCATTCCCCCTGGGATCGTGATGCGGATAAAGGCTTTACTCAAGGAGTGGTCGCTTGCTATAAAGCCTTAGCCCAATCTAACATTTGTGACATTCCGAGGAGATATAAGGAGGCGCTACACACACTAAGCCAGGACGATAGCATAATAATCTCTCAAGCTGATAAAGGTGGGTTTTGTGATTGTTATGAATAAGAATGATTACTTAGATAAGATGCTAGATCTACTGAATGATCACACCACTTACGAAAGAAAACCGGATGGAAACGCGGACAACGAAGCAGAGAAGTTTAAGATCGAGGCCAGGAATATCCTACGAAAATCTGTCAAAGGTAAGAAATTGTTAGGCCTGTTGGAAGAGGCCCCGAGACCCCCCTTGATGCACGGCCTCCCAAAAGTTCATAAAACAGGAATACCTATGAGACCCATAACTTCAGGGATCGAGAGTGCTCCGCACAAGTTGGCCAAGCGTCTAGCCAAACCACTCTCGGGAACCCTTGGATCTATAAGTGACGCTCATTTGAGGAATTCCTCTGACCTCATCCGCAGGCTGAACGATTTAGATTTCCATGGTAAGAAGTTAGCTAGTTATGATGTGAAGGCCTTATTCACAAATGTCCACGTGGAGGAGGCGTTAGTTGCCGCCAAGAGTCATAGACAGTCTTAGTAATGACGAATTACCAGTTCCCAGGAGTGATTATGTTAAACTTATATCCCTATGTGTAAAATTCGGTGTATTTACGTTCAATGGTAAGGAATATAAACAACACAGAGGTCTCGCCATGGGAAGTCCTCTTTCTGCGGTGCTAGCCTGTCTTTTTATGGAAACGTTGGAGGAAGACGAATATAGAAGGATCATGGGTAGAGGCACCACGTGGCTAAGGTATGTGCACGACGTTATTGTGATAGTACCGGAGAATATCGACATTGGACATAAGCTAGGTAGACTCAATAGAGTCCATAAAGATATACAATTCACTGTGGAGATGGAAGACGACCATAAGTTACCATTCCTTGACACGTTGGTGCACAGGAGGGATGAAGGAGTAAGATTCTCAGTGTACCGAAAACCTACCAACAGAGATGACTTTGTGCACTACTTCTCAGGACACAGCGAGCGAGTGAAGACCGGCGTGCTCATAGGCTTCTTCCTCAGAGCTTTTAGGATTTGCAGTAAGGAATTTTTAGAAGATGAATTAGCCTACATAACTAATGCCTTTAAGAAGTTAAAATATCCAGGGGTAATGATTAAAAAGCTGAAAGGAGTGGCTAGGAACATTTTCATGAGACCAAATGTCCAGTCGTCCGAGGATAATAAGGTACAGTATATTTCGGTTCCTAACTCTAGAAAAACTGAAGGCATAGACAGATTTCTTGGGAAGAGTGGGATAAAAATAGCAAGGACGTCCAATTCCAAAATTGGAAAAATGGTCAAGACCAAGAATATAAAAGGACTGTCCCAAAACGCCCTCAGTACCATCTATCGCATTCCTTGCGGTAGTTGCTCATCTTCGTATTACGGTGAGTCAGGTCGAGGCGTCGAGAAACGCGTAGCTGAGCACAAAAGAGACTTGAGGTCACACAGGACTTCTAACTCACTCGTCCAACATGCTGACCGGTCTGGACATTTGCCCCACTGGGATGGAGTCGAGGTTCTACACACGGGATTAAGGAGAGACATGAGGAAGACTGTTGAAGCTGCCTACATTAATTATTATGAAAACATCAATGACAGGGAAGGTTTTGTTTGTTTGTCAGAGGCAACAAGTAGATTAATTATAAATACAATTGGGAAACGTATGCATGATACGGGAAAGGGAATCCCCAGACAGCCGGCGGGGTGACCTGTCCTTGTTCCCATCCTCGGATGTATAAATATGTGGTCCAACTGTTTGTAGACAGCTTACTGAAGAAGACCGAGTCGGTCGAAACGTATAAGCAATAAAAAGTTCCAGCCCATCTTCGCTTATTCTTCCTCCACCCAGTCGTATATATATATATCTATATTTGTATTTATATATATATGTATATATACACATATACATACACACACATACAGGGTAGACAGGAAGGCATTGTGTAAGGTTTTTCAGATATATGGGATCGGGGGAAAGCTGTTAAGGATAGTCAAGTGTTTTTACGATAGTAGTAGAACCTGTGTTAAGATGGGAAACGGAGAGAGTGAGTGGTTTGAGGTAAAGGTGGGACTGCGTCTGGAATGCGTCATGTCGCCATGGATGTTCAGTGTGTACATATTTGGGGTGGTGAGGGAGGTAAAGTCGAGGGTAATGGGCTGGGGACTGGAGATGGTGAAAGAAAATGGAGAAAAGTGGGAGGTGAGCCAGTTGTTGTTTGTTAACGACACTGCGCTTGTGGCAGGATCAGAGGAGGAATTAAGGGAGTTTGGAAAGGTATGTGGTAGGAGAAAGTTGAAGGTAAATGTGAATAAAAACGAGATAATGAGGTGTACAGGGGTAGAGGGTAGCAATGATTTGGAAGTCTAAAAGGAGAGAAGCTGGAGAAAGTGGATAGCATAATGTGTTGTTGTTTGTTAACGACACTGCGCTTGTGGCAGGATCAGAGGAGGAATTAAGGGAGTTTGGAAAGGTATGTGGTAGGAGAAAGTTGAAGGTAAATGTGAATAAAAACGAGATAATGAGGTGTACAGGGGTAGAGGGTAGCAATGATTTGGAAGTCTAAAAGGAGAGAAGCTGGAGAAAGTGGATTGCATAATGTGGTTAGTTATCACATTATGGTAAAGGGTATCATCCCAAGAGTAGGAGGAACTGAATCAAACTCCATATCTCTTTAGGACTTGTTAATTGGTTTCCCGTTCGCCATGACATTAAAAGATAAACGATGAATACATTAATGTTCTGTACAAAGAATGCAAACAATGTTATATACAAATAGATTCCACAATACAATGGCCATCCTTGAATGTGATACAAATTTTACAATATATGACTTGATTATAATTGACATGTAACAGTGTTCCCACCAAGATTAAAATTTTTATTCACAATAAAGCTGTACGCGTTCAGGGGATACTGCAGCAGTGGCGTGTTGCCACATTACTCCCCCACGAGTGACTGATGAATCGAGACAGTCTTGGAGGTCCGTGGAATGGGAGTGCAGTCGACGGGAGTGTCCGTGGGTGGTACTTTGCCTAGGAACCACGTCCGCTGAGGTAGGAACAGGCTGGTCCATGATGGTTGGGGAGTCGGCTCTGCGGCGGCGGCGGCAGTGGTGGTCCACTTTGACTGAGGCAGCGGCAAGGCAGGTTCTCGACGGCTGCGGCTGGGGCGGCGGCAGCAGAAATAGTCCGCGTCGGCAGCGGCGACGGCTGGGGCTGCGGCGGCAGGGATGGTCCACGTCGGCAGCTGGTAACGGCTGGGGCAGCGGCGGCAGGGGTGGTCCACGTCTTCAGCGGCGACGGCTGGGGCTGCGGCGGTAGGGGGTGGTCCACGTCTGCGGCTGGTACTGCGGCACTAGGTATGGTCCACGATGGCTGCGGCGGCAGGCGAAGGCTGGGGCTGCGGCGCCGGGGGGTGGTCCACGTCGGCGGCTGGTACTGCGGCGCCAGGGGTGGTCCACGATGGCTGTGGCGGCAGGCGAAGGCTGGGGCCGGCTGCTGGTACTGCGGCGCCGGGGGATGGTCCACGTCGGCGGCTGGTACTGCGGTACCAGGGGTGGTCCACGATGGCTGCGGCGGCAGGCGGAGGCTGGGGCCGGCGGCTGGTGCTGCGGCCCCGGGGGTGGTCGACGATGGCTGCGGCGGTGGCGGCGGCACTGGGTGTCCACTCCGGCGGAGGCTGGGGGCGGCGGCTGGAGCTGGCGGCGGAGAAGGGATGGTCCACGGTGTCTGCTGGGCTATAGTCCACTCCAGGCGGCGGCTGGGACTGGCAGTCCAGTACTCCGGGAAGTCATCAATTGATGTGGTTAGGTGCCGCACTATGGCGACAGGTCCGGTCAACACTACGGGGTCACCAATTAATGTGGTTGGTTACCACATTATGGTAGAAGGGGATCGTCCCAAGAGAAAGAGGAAATGAATCAATCTCCATATCTCTTTTAGACTTATTTGGCTTCCCGTCCGCCATGACATAAATAATACACGATGAATACATTAATGTTCTGTACAAAATATCCAATGTTATATACAAATAGATTCCACAATATAATGGCCACCCTTGAATGTGATTCAATATTTACAATATATAGTTTGATTATAATTGACGTACAACAATGATCCTACCAAGATTACAAATTTTATTCACAATAAAGCTATACGCGTTCAGGGGACACTGCAGCAGTGGTGTGTTGCCACAAGCTTTAGGTATTTGAGGTCGTATGTGGCAGGAAATGGATGAATGAAGGTAAAGGTAAATTGTAGATTGATAAAAACAAATAAATGTCTTGGGTGATTAAAAAGTGTTATGAGAAATTGGCAACTGGGAATGGATGCAAAGAGGAGATTGTAGGAAAGGGTGATTGTGCCGACGGCATTGTATAGGACAGAATTGGAATTTAAGAAAGGCAAAAAGAAAAAATGTGTTCGAGAAGTATGGTAGGGGTTACTAGGTTAGATAGAGTTAGAAACTAAGAGGTGAGAAGGAGAGTGGGAATGGAAAAGGAGATGGCAGATAGGGTCGATGAAAGAGTATTGGAATGGTTTGGACACATGGGAAGGATTAGTGATAAAAGATTAGTAAATGAGGTATGGAAGGCAGAGGTGCGGGTAGTGAACTTGAGGGGACGACCGTGGATGGGATGGATGGGGTGAAAGGGACGTTGAGCAAGAGGGGAATGTCTGTTGAGCAAGGAAGGGAGAAGTCAGGAGATAGGGATGAGAGGAGAATGGTTGTGTATGGATGATACTGTTAAGCAAGGAAGGGAGGTGTGGGGGGTAGGCGGATGCTCATGTGTGAGTGATATTTTGACGCATTCCGAAGGGGATTATTTCTCGTCTTCTCTTTTTCTGCATTAGGGGAAGGGGAGGTGAGGTCGCTGATTGAGTGAAGCGGCCTTGCTGTGGATGTACTGTGTCTTGCTGCATTGCGTTTGACCCATGAGGAGTTGAGATGGGAGGGGTGGAGAGGAGTGAAATGGGTGGGAATAGGTACGTGCCGCTGACTTAGCTACCTTCCTTATAAGGGGGAAAAAGCTCTTGGTATACAGATAGATATAGATATATATATATATATATATATATATATATATATGCAAGTTTCGTTGAATGTGATGGATTCAACGAAACTTGCATAAGAGAGAACCTCCTGCCCATATATAATCTAAATATATATATATACATATATATATATATATATACATACATATACATATATATATACATATATATCTATATATATATATATATAATATATATATATATATATACCTGAAGAATTTATATGATTGTGGATCTGATGATGATGAGGTAGGAGAGCGCGAGCGTGTGTTTGTGTCATGTGCACACATGTATGCGAGCTGGAAAAAAAGACACAGTATGCTTTCACGTCATCAGGCACGGTGTATCCAGAGGTCATGGCTTCGAGGGCGAGGCTCTGGAGAGAGAATGAGCTTCAGAAGGGTCCTCATGGCAGCACACACTCCTGAAGCGGGAACTTCTGAAATATGTTCTTGAAGAACTCAAAGTAGGATCCTGATGACCTTGAAGTAGGATCCTGAAGACTTGAGGTTCAGACTCCAGTGGGAGACTTCAGAGGTGTCGGGAAGCG
Organism: Oratosquilla oratoria; assembly: GCF_046742065.1. Lineage (NCBI taxonomy): Eukaryota > Metazoa > Arthropoda > Malacostraca > Stomatopoda > Squillidae > Oratosquilla > Oratosquilla oratoria. The sequence continues at coordinate 38,422,005 of NC_134805.1, read as the reverse complement.
GGGCTTCTTCGGGAGAACTCCCTGAAATAGCTCCAAGGGCCTACAGGAGTCCCTCCAAGGAGATATACTGTAGAAGGAGGACCTGCAATATGGGCTGCTGGGATGGGTACTGAAGTAAGACCTCCTGAAGTCAGCGCTCCTGAAGGGAGTTCACGGAGTAGGAGTCACCGATGTCGGACTTCAAGACGAAAGAGAACCTCGCATCCCTCCTCCTCCTCCTCTTCCTCCTGAAGGAGGAGGAGGAGGAACACCTGACCTGAAACTTGAGGAGGAGGAAGAGTAGGAAGTAAAGATGAAGAGAGAGAGAAAGAGAGAAATAGGGAGAGGGAAGAAATCAAAGAGTGGAGGGGTGGGAAGGAAGAAATGGAAGAGGCGGAAATGGTAGAGGAGGAGAAGAAAAGTGTTACGATAATTAGGAGGAGGAGGAGGAAGAGGTCGATGCCAGCCATTTTGTGAGCCGCCTTGCTGTCGAACCTGTGGACGAGGGAGGGGGGAAAGGTCACTTTCGGCTGAATTAAATCACATGACGGCACCTGCGTGACTCGGGTCCGTAGAGGGAGTGAACGGATTGTTAGGAGCATACGCCAGGAGACGCTGAGTAGCTGCGGCCGAAGCCGTCACCTTTGCCCTATGGGACTGTTGGGGGAGCAGGTAACTAACAGTCTGCTGGGATTCGGAGAGGAGTGCGGGATTCGAACCCATAACTAAGCAATTGCGAGACCAGCATGCTTCCGATGACGCCACCAGTGTTTTATGAAATGACTACAATGCAGTCAATCAATCAATCATTCTCAGAATTGAAAGACATCAACTAGTTATCTTAAAGGAACTAAAACTTGTATAGGATAACTGGAAGGGAGTTAAGGTAACTAAGAAGAAGGAAGAGGGAGTGTGTGAAGGAAGGCAGAGGAGGGGGATAAGAGAAGCTCTTTGTAAGGGTCAGAGTAGGGACAGTAGCCCCGGGCACTGGGACAACTGATACTCGTAGTATGGCAAGGGTGGCGACAAGAGGTCGGAAAAAAAAAAAAAAAAAAAAAAAAAAAAAAAAAATAATAATAATAATAATAATAAAAAAAATAATAATAATAATAATAATAATAATAATAATAGTAATAATAATGATAGTAATCTACGCCCCCATAACAACAACAACAACAACAATAATCATCGATCATAATTTAGTGTTCGTATTGGCGATCATGTTTGGGTTCTTCTGTGACCTTCCGTGCTCCTGCTGCTGCACATCGAATCCCTTGATTCCCTTCTCCCGGTAATGCCGGGGCCCGTCGCCTGAATAAAACCTTTAAACGCAAAACAGAAGTAAAAAAGTTATTATACTTTATTCTTATTTCATTTTACTTTGTCGTATTTTATTTTATCATTATTTTATTTTATTTTATTTTATTTTCCTTCTTTTTCACTGCTTCTGAAAAAAAACTCTAATAGTCGATTAACGAAATCCGCTATCGATGTAGAGGCCCGAATCGTATTCGCTAAATTGTCTGTTCGAATCTCGCACTCCTCTCCGAATCCCAGCCGTGACTGTTGATTACCTGCCCCAGCAGTCCCTAAAGCTCATGATGGGGCAAAGGTGACGGCGTCGGCCGCAGCTACTCAGCGTCTCCGGGCGTGGACTCCTCACCACCCTTCATGAAGATGAAAATTATCAACATTCTCATTTGAGAGGATACTAGTCTTATTTCAGCGTAGAAGACTGCGTGAATCTGGTCCGTGGAGGATTAGCTGAGAGAGAGAGAGAAGTTGGTGAAGGGAGAAAGGGAAAGGAGTTGAGAAAAGGAGAGTGAAAAAGAGAGAGAAGGGATTTTTAAGAGAGAAAGAGAGAGTGGAGTTGGTGAAGGGAGAGAGGGCAGGGAGGTGAGAAAAGGAGAGTGAAAAGAGAAAGAGAGAGAGAGAAGGGAGTTTTAAGAGAGAGAAAGGGAGAGAGAATAGAGAGGGTGTTTTAAATAAAGAGAAAAGAGAGGGGACTTAAGTTAGAGAGAGAGAGAAGAAAGAGATGGGGTATTTTAAGAGAGAGGGAAGAGGTTGAAGAAGGGAGAGAGAGAGAGAGAGAGAGGAGGGAGAGTGTAGGGAGAGGGAGTAGTTGGCTATTGATACATGTGTGCCCCTTGTGAGTGTACAACAATGCGTCCATTTAGGTGTCGTGTACTTCAGTGACGTGTACACTTTTGTACCACTGTAACCAGGGACGTGTACAACCCCCCACCCCTCTCTCTCTCTCTCTCTCTCTCTCTCTCTCTCTCTCTCTCTCTCTCTCTCTCTCTCTCTCTCTCTCTCTCTCTCTCTCTCTCTACTTTCACCCTCCCTCCCTCCCTCCCCTTCTTTCTCTCTCTGTCTCTCTCCCCTCCCTCTCTCTCTCTCTCTCTATCTGTCCCTATCTCCCCTCTCTCTCTCTCTCTCTCTCTCTCTCTCTCTCTCTCTCTCTCTCTCCCTCCCTCCCTTCCTCCCTCCCTCTCTCTCCCGCTCTCTCTCTGTCTCTCTCCCTTTTTTCTCTCCCTCCCTCCCTCCTCTCTCTCTCTCTCTCTCTCTCTCTCTCTCTCTCTCTCTCTCTCTCTCTCTCTTTCTCCCTCTTTCTCTTTCCCTTCCTTTATCTATCTATCTATATCCCTTCTATTTTTCTCCTGCATTATTTTGGTTGCAACATGGTGTCTGTGTGTGTGTGTGTGTGTGTGTGTGTGTGTGTGTGTGTGTGTGTGTGTGTCCTAGGACACAGGGTTTCGAGTACAAATCAATAACACTCAGTCACGCAGGTAAAAATCCTTCAGGAACAGGAACAGGAGGAGGAGGAAGAGGAAGAAGAGGAGGAAGAGAAATATGACACTCCACTTAGCCACAGCGTTCTACTAATGACCTTACAACCTCTCCTCCTCCTTCTCTTCCTCCTCCTCCTCCTACTCCTCCTCCTTCTCCTTCTCCCCTCAGCCTCCTCCTCTCCTCTTCCTCCTTCTCTCCTTCTCCTCTCTCTCCTCCTCCTTTTAATTTTTCCCTTTTCCCCTCCTCCTCCTCCTTTCTCCCATTTCCTCCTCCTCACGTCCTCATCCTCTTCCTTCCCCGTGGTTAGCTTCAGAATTGACCTCCGTGGGGGTGCCGGGGTCGGCCCAGTCTCCGGCATTGCAGGGAACCGTAAGTCTTAGGTTCTTGTTCCGTGGAGGAGGAAGGAAGGAAGGGGGGGAGGATGGAGGAGGAGGGAAGAAAGGGGGACGAGGGGGGATAGGGAGGAGGAGGGAGCAAAAGGTGACGAGGGAGGAAGGTGAGGAGGAGAGGGAAGAAGGCGTGAGAGGGGCCAAAGAAGGAAGGGGGGAAAGGAGGGTGAGGGAGGAAGGGTGAGAGGAGGGTGAGGAAGAAGGGAGGAGAAGGAAGTGGGAAGAAGGGAGGAAATGGGGAGAAGGAGGAGGAGGAGGAGGAGTAAGGAAAGGGAGATAAGGGAGGAAGAGAGAGAATTTTGACTTGGCACTATATATATATATATATATATATATATATATATGTATGTATATTAATGAAAGTGAATCCAATATAGAATTAAATTGATCAATTTTGTCAAAACGGGTGATATGTTAAGACAATTCAGCTGATGATGTCATGCGGGATGTTCACCCTCGTGAATTCTGTTTTCTTTTTACATCATCGAATTGGTGTGACGTCATTGTTGCAAGATGGAGTGGCTTCACGTTTATGTAATCACATATTAACTTAATAAATAAATGAATATGTCAATGATATAGAAATGTGATAACAAGGTAGATACATATGTACTTAGAATGATAATTATAATAATAGTAATAATAATAAATATGATAATAGATTAATGAATAAATAATTAAGTATAATTAAGTAAGACGACAAATAATGACTTAAATTCAAAGACAATGGTCTTAATTCCCCCTGATGAAAGGGGTTGCCAAATCGAGATATTTTCTTCATTCTACTTACGAGGTAAAAAACAAACAAAACTAAAAGAAAGGGAGCATTGCAGCGTTATTCTTGTCCCCATTTTTTTGTGACGTCACAATCGCTGGGAGAGCAGTTAGCGAAACGCGTCGCTAATGATACTATCCGTTAATTATAGTAATTTCGAGTGAATTTCGTTATATTATATTTGGCGTGGAGCAACGAAAAAACAATTATATTATGAAGCAAGTTTCTAGAATATAGAACAACTATGTCATATAGTATTTACTTTTTTTTTTTATTTAATTTTATTATTTTGTTTATCGATCCCCCCTGACTCGCACGCACGCGCGCACCCAGAACCAGTCTCTCTGGAATCGGCGCATTCCGGGATTCCAAGAACTGGGTTGGGACGTTTCTGGTAAATATGAGATATATTTCCCCAAGAGACTGATTTCTTTTTAATCTTTATTTATTTTTCCATCTTATATATATGTATATATAGTGTATGTATATATATATATATATATATATATATATATATATATGTGTATATGTGTGTGTGTGTGTGTGTGTGTGTGTGTGTGTGTGTGTGTGTGCGCGAGTGTGTGTGTTTTGCTATCTTTATATATATATCTTTTTCTATATATAAATATATATATATATATTTTTGTTTATATATATATATATATATATATATATATATATATATCCACATGTTATGGATGGTCGATTTTCTTTCTTTTTTTAAGAGTCATATGCGCATATTTGAAGTTGCAGAGGTGCCTGAAGACCAGGGTTTGAATTGCTGACAGAACATAGACGACAAGAAGTGTGTGTGAGTGTATATACATATATGTATATATATATATATATATATACTGTATAATATATATATATATATATATATAAATATATATATATATATACTGTATATATATATATATATATATATATATATATATATGTGTGTGTGTGTGTGTGTGTGTGTGTGTGTGTGTGTGTGTGTGTGTAGAGAAATTTATTTCAGGTTAGCCCCAAAATTAGACATTAGATGAACAAGTAAATAATTTTTTTGATAAATGATAAAAAAATAAGCCCTTTTTGCACTCAGCAGTAATTCCCTCTAAATAAATAAAAAATATATAAAAAATAAATAAAGTGTTTTGTCTCATAACTCAAGCTTTCTAGTCATTTTCGTTTATTTTCACATCAATGAACTATATTGTACTATAGTACGATACTGTGCATCCTACACTTAAGTGGAACACAGTACTCTGATGACGTCACGCTTGTAAAAACATGAAAGTGGACACCCCACATTGCGTGGAAGAGATCTAGTGAGTTCTAGATGTGGTAATCCTCTAAGAGGGGCATCGGAGACCATCGTCTCCCTGCCGCTTATCTTTAAAACACATGTCATCACCTCCATCAGGAGGTGCGGCCTTGAGAGGCTGACACTCGGTCCCCGCCCAAGCCTAAGATAAATCTTTATTAGTTAATTTAATTTTTTTTTTCTAATGGAGAACTGACAACCGGTGACTGATCTCTGATGACGTCATGTCGGTCGCGCTGTCGGAGACATCGCGTGACGTCACAGAACAATTGCTCACTGTGTCACTTGTGTCATGGCACCGTGACGTGCGCGGTGACACAGGGGAGGGAAAGGGAGGAGGGGAGGGAGGGGGAGAAGGAGGAGGAGGGGAGGGAAGGGGACGAGGAGGAGGGAGGAACAAGGAGAGGGACAGGGAGGAGGAGAGGGAGGGTGAAGGAAGGAAAGAGTAGAGGGAGGAGGAGGAGGAAGAAGGAAGGAAAGGGAAAGGGAAGAGGAGGACAGGGAGAGGGAAAAGGAGGAGAGGAAGGAGAAAGAATAGGGAGGAAGAAGGAGATGGGAGGGGAAAGGTAGGGAGGAAGAAGGGGAGAGAAAAGGGAGGATGGGAAGAATGAGAGAAGAAAGAGGGGAGGGGTAGGAAGAAGTGTGTGGGAGGAGGAGGAGGGAGGAGGGAGGAAGGAGGATCGGGAGGGAGTGGATGAGGAGGAGGTAGATTGGGGGTGATTTAAGCCTCCCCATGAGGGGGGGGGGCGCCACTCCGATGACGCAATTTATTTTTAACCAGAATAAAACCACAAGAGCTTCTCGGTATGGGTTTATGTTTTTATTAATCTGTAGGAATTGATACTCGAGCTGATTCTATATGACATTCAGGTGAAAAAGAAAAAAAATCAACCTTTTTCCGAGGGAATTTATATGTGTGTATATATATATATATATATATATATATATATATATATATATATATATATATATATTATATATATATATATATATATATATATATATATATATATATATATATATATTTATATATATATATATCAAAGGATTACAAAGGCGGAGCATGCCGACAGGAGACCTTTGGATCCATATCTAGGTCGGATGCGAAAAAAATTATCATATTAATAATAAAATAATAAATAAAAACTATAATATTGTAAATATATAAAATACACAAATGCATAGGTATAGTTAAATAATAAACAAACAGGTAAATAGTAAATAATAATAAATTCACATATAACTAATAATGAATGAAAATCAGACAGACAAATGATAACAAAACAAAAACAAATAATATAAAATAAATTATAATCATTACAGCATCTTGCTTAGGTATTTATCTAAATTCGTGAAACTAATTATCCAATATAACCATAGAAGAGAAACATATAGACAAAAAGTTATACACTATATGTTGGGAATTCCTTGTTTCCAAAATTTTTCACATAAAATTTGTAACAAAAAAGCCTGCCTAACAACAACGAAGTAGTGTACAAGATTCCTTGCAAATGTTGTGACCAATTTTATATTGGAGAAACGTGAAAAATTTGGAAACAATGATTTCCCAACGTAAATATAGTATCAGGTCTGCTCAAGAAAACAATGCATTGTTTCATCATAAATCATCAAATAAGCATCATATTGATTGGTCTAAGACAGCATTTCCCAAACTTTTCCGACCATAGTACCCCCTGTCGTCATGTCTTAGCAGCCCATCACCCTATCTTGTTATTAGAAGGATAAAAGAAAGTGAAATGTACTGCTTGATGATTTATTTTCTTGATTCCTTAGAACTGAAACAAATTGACACTATTGTTTGTAGAAGAAATAAGAACACCCTAGAAAAATAAAATAGCATGGAAAAAGTCAAATATGCACAACTAGGTAATCAAT
>NC_134805.1:38404864-38409864 GCF_046742065.1 Oratosquilla oratoria | reverse complement strand
CTACAGAAAGAGAGTCCTTAAGATGCGTTTAGGCCTCACGTGTCAAGTGGGGACGGGGGTGGGAGAGGGAGAGGTGAATGGGAGAGGAGGGAGAGGGGGAGGTAAGAGGAGGGAGAGGTTGAGTTGAAGAAGAACGGGGGTAAGTGGGGGAGGTGAGAGGGGGAAGAGAGGGAAAGGGAAGGGAGCAGCTGGGAAGTAAGAGATGAGGGAGAACGGAGGTATATATGTGTGTGTGTGTGTGTGTGCGTGCGTATATATATATATATATATATATATATATATATATATATATATGTATATATTTATCAACCACAATGTACTATAATTCTAAGCCATCTAGGCGCATACAAAAATTGTAACGTGGTATGCCCGAGGACTCGAACCTATGCGACTCATTCAGTGTTGTACATGTATGTATATATACAGTATATATATATATATATATATATATATATATATATATATATGTGTGTGTGTGTGTGTGTGTGTGTGTGTGTGTGTGTGTGTGTGTGTGTGTGTGTGTGTGTATGAAGCGTGCCAGAAACTTCTCTTGCAAAATCATTAGTAATGAGGCTCTTCCGTAAACTTTCAAGCTTTCGAAAAGTAGGATTCTCGTGACAAGTGAAAGGAAAGAGTAGGTCCGGTGTCATACTGTCTGGCGCGGCGACGCCGTTGCGGCTTATTGTCGTCGGCGACGTTGCAAAATCTCCCTTATTATATGAGTCATTAGACTCGGAAGGTTATGATAGCGTCTTAATAACCAGAAGGGAAAGGGGAGAGGGTGGTCGTTATATACAGCTCTGACATAACATTGCAAGGTTGTTTGTATACTCATGACGAAGTAGTATAGAAGACGAAATCAAGTAAACAAGACACTTTTTTATTTATTTTATATATCTATTTATTTATTTATTCTCATTATTATTATTGTTATTTTCATTTTCTGTAGATTAATATTTAATTGTAAGCAATTGTAAATTAATGTCTAAATGCCTGGATGCAAACTATCCTCCACTACCGAGACGTCACAGCTATCGACCGGATATGACATCACAGCCATCGACCGGAAATGACGTCACATCTGTCGATCGGGTCGATAAGGCTAACGAAAATGAATGCGGGTTGATGGATATCGACCAGGTGAGAGAGAGAAAGAGAGAGAAGGGGGTGAGGAACGTACGCCAGGAGGCGCCGAGTAATTGCGGCCGAAGCCGTCACCTTTGCATTTTACGCTTTGGGGACTGCAGGGCCATATGACACCCGCGCAGCGAAGAGGTTGCCTTTTTGTGTGTGTGTGTGTGTGTGTATTCACCTCGGATCTGCTGCAGTCTCTGTCGAGACAGCCAGACACCACCCTACGGCAGTGAGCTCAGAGCTCATTATTTGCCGATCTCTGGGTAGGTCTGAGACCACTCACACACCACACACCGGGACAGCAAGGTCACAACTCCTTGACTAACGCCCCGTACCTACTCACTGCTAGGTGAACAGGGGTTACACGTGAAAGGAGACAAACCCAACTTATCTCCGCCCGGCCGGGGAATCGAACCCCGGTTCTCTGGCTTGTGAGGCCAGTGCTTTACCAATCCGCCACTGTGTGTGTGTGTGTGTGTATGATTCACCATGGTCTTGGATCACGTGTGTGTGTGTGTGTGTGTGTGTGTGTGTGTGTGTGTGTGTGTGTGTGTGTGTGTCATCGTCCTCCCCTTCCACTTCACCTTGGCCTCCATCTGTCCTTCTTTGTTCTGTGTTTGTTTTCTTCCTTGTTCCCCCTCTCTGTTTGTTACACTTTATATGTTTCCATCTTCCTCCAGCTACCTAATTTTTTTCTTGTTTTTCTTCGTGTCTTCTCCGATCTTTTTTCTTCTATTTGTCTTTTTTCTTCATGTTGTCCTCTTCGTTATCCTTCCTATCCCTTCCTTTCATCCTAACTTCATTCCTCTTTCATTTCTTCCATCTTTCTTTTCTTCCTATTTCTTTAACTTTCCTCATTTCTTCCTTTTTTTCTTAGTTTTTTCCTTCTTTCTTTAATCTTTCATTTTTCTTCTGTGACTACACCAACTGTGACAACTTACTTATTCATCAGTTGTCTTTAAACAGCTCTCTCTCTCTCTCTCTCTCTCTCTCTCTCTCTCTCTCTCTCTCTCTCTCTCTCTTTTCCTCTCTATCTCATGTCGTTAAACTTACTGATCCATCAGTTGTCTTGAAGCAGCTCTCTCTCTCTCTCTCTCTCTCTCTCTTTCTCTCTCTCTCAAATAAATAAATAAATAAATAAATGAATAAATAAATAGACAAATAGAAAATAATGAATGAATCTCTCAGACCCTCAAATAATATCCAGAGCGTATGGTACCCCATCTATGCTACGATCTGGTCTAAAGGCCGCCGGGCAGATCTGGTCGGATACAAATTTTGGTTTGTCAGGCCGACAGACATGATCCGACCAGATCTTTCCGGCGACCTCAAGACCAGATCGTATCGTGGATGGTGTCCCAATCAGTCCCTTGGGCAGTTGTTTATGACTTAGGAAAGATTTGGCTGACCTTTGTGTAGTTGAGCATGCATGAACTGTGTCCTGGGATGCCAACTAGCGCCATTTGAATTAATTCGATGTATATTCCTGTTGTAGTGTTAGTGTAGGCAGAATTTATTATCATTATTATTATCATTATTATTATTGTTATTATTATTATTTATCATTATTATTGACGCTGTCACTTAACTGTCACCACACTCGGAAATTTCTAAACCGACGAAATGAAAAATCTCTTTTGGATTCTCCTTGTACGCATACGCAGATCGTAAACAAGAAATCGCCATCACGTCGTCCAAAACAAACATGAATGCCTGGATCAGCTTAGCTTACCTGCTGGGCTATGACACTTTTTCTGTTGCGTGTGTGTGTGTGTGTGTGTGTGCGTGTGTGTGTGTGTGTGTGATTATTTCGTGAGGAATATGCCGTGAATTGGAATAATTGCCGTGAGTGATCCTAAAAGGGTTTTGTAAAACATTCGTAGACATGCCGATGGAAGCGTGTGTCGGAGATTTTTTTTAAATCTTTTACCATCCTCGACATTCCATTCTTCCTCTGGGTTTTGCCGCCGCCGTTGACTTCGAGTCTGACTCCGTCCTGTCAGTACGGGTACATTCCTCGGGTTGTATGATAGGAGAGGACGCAAGTCAAGCTATCCTGACACAAATGGACATGAAAATGTCATTCAGTGTGCTAGTTTCGTACGGACAACGGTGCCTTCTGATCCGATGCAGGGAAACGTCAGATAGGACCACGGTCACGCATGAAGATAGCACTGGCCATAGGGCATCCATTATATAGTGATGTGCTAATGTCTGCAAACCGAAAATATAATTATCTCCCCCGAGGAAAAGTAAGTTTTAGCGCCAAAACACGTGGCAACAGTCTCATAAGCCTTGTAACTTACTGAGGGTTTGATGTGCACTTTTTATTTTATTTTATTATTATTATTATTATTATTATCATTATTATTATTATTATTATTATTATTATTATTATTATTATTATTATTATTATTATTATTATTATTATTATTATTATTATTATTATTATTATTAATTATTATTATTATTATTATTATTCATTTTTCCCTGTCGCCTGTCTTGGGTTTGCAGATATGGGATCCGCGAAACAAACTGAAAAAAAAAAAAAAAAAATGGCCTAAGTTGCTTCAAGTGAACTCATTTGAGGCATTTTCTACAAAATGAGAACTTCTCAAGAAATCGACAGAAAAAATAATTGATAGGGTTACCAGTAGTTATTTTATGTTCACAAATAACTGAAAGATAATATATATAATAATAATTTATCTTCAGGCTAAGCTTGGGGTATTGGGATATAATAAGATAGCTGGGGGTTGGAATATAATGACGAGAAAGCTTAGGGGTTGGAATATGATACCGATTAAGCTTGGGGTTTGGAACATAATAACGATTAAGCTTGGGTGTTTGTAATATAATTATTAAACTTGAGGGTTGGAATATAATGACGATTACGCTAGGGGTTGGAATATAACGGAACGGGAAAATATTTATTAAGGGGTTGAGATATAACGACGAAAATAATTAGAAATTAACTTGTAACCGTGTGAGAGTTGGAGGTTTATATATAACGCCAAACAAGGGGGGCTGAAATGTAACTTCAAACAAGGGGGTTGAAATGTAACGACAAAAAGGGGGTTGAAATGTAACGACAAACAAGGGGTTTGAAATATAACACCATAGAAGGGGGTTGAAATGTAATGGCAAAGATGGGGCGGAATTATAACGCCAAAGAAGGGGGTTGAAATGTGATGGCAAAGATGGGGGGTTGAAATGTAACGCCAAAGAAGGGGGTTGGGATATAATGCTGTAGAATGACGGAATGGTCAAAGAAGAGAATGAGGGAAAATATGTAGGACACGAGGGAAGTGGTGGGGGCTGGGGGGTTTATTTGGGTTATATGTGGTTGCCAACTGATATAGAGTGACGGAGCTGCGTGACTTGAGTGATGCGGGTAGAGCACGTATAATCATGACCATTTACGCATGCGCACACACACACACACACACACGCGCGCGCGCGCGCGCGCACGACTCGATAGCGCAGTGGTTAGAGTTCCTGGCCATCATTACGGCGGTCTGGGCTCGAATCCCGCCCAGGGCTGGAATAATTTCAGTATCGCTGCGCTGCGAGTCAGTACTCCAACTCACGTGGGCGGGGAGTTGGGTGTGTGTGTGCGTGTAAGGCCACAGCATTATCCATAGATCGGTCATATATGTGTTCTAAGCTCTCTTTTGGGAGGGAAATAGCTGTCGATCACGAGTCCAACACGTGATCCAAGACCATGGTGAAACTCTCACACACACACACACACACACACACACACACACACACACACACACACACACACACACACACACACACACACACACACACACACACACACACACACATTCTTATTTGAGGCTTGGTATAAATTGGAGAGA
>NC_134805.1:38394864-38399864 GCF_046742065.1 Oratosquilla oratoria | reverse complement strand
CTGGGTCGGATGAGATCTTTTAAAGATTTTGTTTTGTTTGACGCTTGAGTTGTTTGTTCAGCTGCTGGGTGCCAACTTTTTAATTTTTGTATAATTATTTATTTGTTTATTTGCTTATCAATTGTATGTGTTGCTAGCAAAAAAATAATAATAATAATAATAATAATGTTAACAGTAACCTTGACAATAGTTGTTATTGGTATTGTTATCATTATTATTACTATTATTTATTATTATTATTATTGGTATTATTATTATTATTATTATTATCATTATTATTATTATTATTATTATTGTTATTATTATTATTATTATTGGTATTATTATGATGACATCAAAACACATCATTGATTTCCATTGTAATGTATTCAACGGGTTTACCTTCACTTGATTAAAATCATCCGACGGCAGCCAGAATAACAGTGAAACGTAAACCTCAATAGACACAACTGGGTTAGTTTTAATCCCTTTGCCTGTTTGGCGGATTTAATCCCCGCCCCGAACTGAATAGAATCGCCTGGCGGAATTAGCCAGAATAAAGATAGAGTGACTCCACACCTCAAAGGGTAATTATAGAAATAGAATAATTGAGTCTGTACTCCTCCATATCCTTCTCCTCCTCCTCCTCCTCCTCCTCCTCCTCCTCCTCCTCCTCCTCCTTCATCTTCTTCGCACTCACCATCTCCCCCTCCTCCTTCATCTTCTTCGCTCTCACCTCCTCCTCCTCCTCCTTCATCTTCTTCGCACTCACCTCCTCTTCCTCACCTTCTCCTCCTCCTCCTCCAACCTTGCACTCACCTCCTCTTCCTCATCTTCTTCTCCTCCTCCTCTTCTTTTTCATCGTCTCTTCCTCCTCCCCCTCCTCACCCCTGCCTCCTCCTCCTCCTCGCCCTCACCTCCAGTTGCTCTTCTTCCTCCTCACTGTCATCTTCTCCTCTTCCTACTCGCCCTCATCTCCTCTTCCTCCTCGCCGTTACCTCCTCTTCCTCTTCATCTTCTTTTTCTTCCACATCTCCTCCCCTCTTACTCCTAGTCCTTTCCCTCTTTTCCCTCTGCTCTTAATCCTTTCTCCCTCTTCCTATTCCTCCTCCTCCTCCTTCTCTTCCTGTCATCCTCTCCTCGTTCCCCTTCTCCTCCCCTCTTACTCCTACTCCTTTCCCTCTTTTCCCTCTGCTTTTAATCCTTTCTCCCTCTTCCTCCTCCTCCTCCTCCTCCTCCTCCTCCTCCTCTTCCTGTCATCCTCTCCTCGTTCCCGGACCTCCCGTTTGTTAGTGGCCATTCTTGTTCACTTTTGTTCATCCTTGTTAATCCCACCTCCCCCTTAACCCCCTCTCACCCCCCACCTTCCCCCTAACACCCTCTCTGTTTGTGTGTGCGTGCGCGCGTGCGTGTACAAAATCCCTACCTCTTCTCTTCCCCTCACCCTTCATCAATAAGAGTTCTCTTCCCGTCTTTCAGTCTTCCCCCTTTTCCCTCTTCCCCTTTCCCCTCTTCCCCCTTCCCCTCTTCCCCCTTCCCCTCGCCCCTTTCCCCTCTTCCCCTCTTCCCCTTGCCTCTCTCCCCTTCCCTTCCCCCTCTTCCCCCTTCCCCTCTCGCCCCTTCACCTCTTCCCCTTTCCCCTCTTCCCCTTCCCCTCTCCCCCTTCCCCTTTTACCTCTCCCCCCTGGCTTCCTCCCCACCTCCATCTGCCCACTTTCCCCTCTTCCCGTCTCCCCTCTCCCCCTTCCCTTCCCCCTCTTCCCCCTTCCCCTCTTCCCCCTTCCCCTCTTCCCCTTTCCCCTCTTCCCCTTCCCCTTTCCCCCTTTCCCTTTTACCTCTCCCCCCCTGGCTTCCTCCCCGCCCCCATCTGCCCACTTTCCCCCCTTTCCTCTCTGTAATTATGTCTCTTATTTCCTCTCGTTTTGGTGGACCCAGGATTGATCCTAGCCGTCGGACACAAACGTTTACCACGTCGTGTCTTGTTAACGTTTCTTGTGAGGGATTTAAACCTCGGAAACGTTCTTGTAAAGGGTGTTTTTCATCATGACGCCATCAGATTTGTTTCTTTTATTTTTATTCATTATTTTTATTATTATTATTATTATCATTATTATTATTATTATTACTTTTTTTTTTTACCTTTTCTAAGGTAAAACAATCTTTATCCGCTCTGCGGGGGAGCTAGGCATGATAACCTTTGGCTTTGACCTCCAGTGGGACTTGAACCACCGTCTCTAGCTCCTCGTAAGAAAATTTCCACTCTGGCATTTAGTTGAGCAAATACGTAGTGATGAGTCTACTCCAAGAGGCGCTGAGTAGCTACGGCCGAAGCCGTCACCTTTACCCTGTCACTGCTGGGAATCGGAGAGGAGTGCGGGATTCGAACCCACACCTAAGCGAATGCGAGACCAGAAGATATGTACCAAGATAACCAAAGAAACAAGTACATATATGAATGAATAACAAATGAATAAAAAGAGCGAGGTTAAAGAGAGAAAGAGAGGATTACTTTTACTCTCTTCTTCTCTCTTTTGGTTACATAATTCCCCCCACGTGTATCCGGAATGCCTTCCCCTCTCCCCCTTTCCCCCCTTTCCCCCCTTTTCCCCCTCCCCCTCCCCCTCCAACCACCATGGCTTGGGCCCTCAACTCATTAGCTCCTTTCAATACAGTTTCCTCTTCTTCCTCCTCTCCTCCTCCTCCTCCTCCTCCTCCTCCTCCTCTTTTTCATCTGTCTAAGCGTCCCCCTCCTCCTCCTTCTCAGCCTCTTCCTCCTCCTCATCATCATCCTCGTCATCATCTTCCCTTCAACCGCCTCCTTATTCTCAAATTTCTCCTCCTCCTCCTCCTTTTCCTCCTCCTCTTCCTCCTTCCCCCCATTCTTTCGTCCTTCTTCACCTCTTTCTTCCGCTCCCCCAAAGAGAGAGAGAGAGAGAGAGAGAGAGAGAAAGCAGGGGACGTTCACTACTGGCGAACTTCACTCGTTTTATTATGTCTAAACTTAGTCCAATGTTATCATCACACCCGTCACAAGATCGGTGATTACGAAAAAACAAAATGGACAAATTAGAGAAAGAAAATAATTGAAAAAATATCTTGTACCACCTACTCTCTTCCTCTTTCTTCCGCTTCCCGTGCTCTCTCACTCTCTCTCTCTCTCTTTCTCTCTTTCTCTCTTTCTCCTTCACCCTTCCCTTCCCCTCCCTTGAGACTTTTTTCTCTTTCCCATTCTGTGTCCCCTCCTCCTCCTCTCCTCCTTCTCCTCTCCTCCTTCTCCTCCCCTCCTCCGCCTCCCCTCCTCCTCCTCCCCTCCTCCTCCTCCCCTACTCCTGCTCCCCTCCTCTTCCTCCCCCTCCCAATTCCCCTGTCTCTCTCTTGTTCTTATGCGCATTCTTCCCCCCCTCCCCTCGTTTCCCCTCTTTTTTTTCTTCTGTAGACAGTCTCTTGCTTCCCCCCCCCTCTCTCTCTCTCTCTCTCTCTCTCTCTCTCTCTCTCTCTCTCTCTCTCTCTCTCTCTCCGTTGCCATCTTTCAAAAAAAGGTTCTCGCCTTTGTCTTGTCCTTTTTATGTATTTCCATTTCCTTCTTTGTCCTCTTTGTCCTGTTGTCCTTTTCTCTCTTCTGCCTTTATCTGTTGTCCTTTTCACTCCATTCCCCTCCTCCATATCCCCTCCTCTTCTCCTCCCTTCCTTCACCCTCTCACCTCTCCTCTGTTCCCCATTTTCCCCTCCCTCTCCTTCTCATCTCTCCTCTATTCCCCTCCTTTCCCCTCTATTCCCCTCCCTCCTCTCCTTTCCCCCTCAATTCCCCTCCCTCTCCCTCTCCTCTCGTTCTGTACTCCTCCCCCATCTCCTTCTCTTCCTTCCCTCTTTCCCTCTCCCATCCCTCCCTCCTTCCCTCCCTCTCCCCTCCCTCCCCTGTACTCCTCTCCCCTCTCTCTCCCCTCACTCCCCCACTACTCATCTCCCCTCCCTCTTTCCTCCCTGCCTTGACTATCTCCCCCAATCTCTTCCTTCTACTCTCTCCCTTCCCTCCCACCTCCCCTCTACTCTTCTCCCCTCCCTCCTCTCCTCTCCCTTTCCCTCTACTCCTCTTTCTAACCCTCCCCCACCTCCCCTCCTCTGCTTTTCTCCCCTCTCTCTCCCCTCCCCTCATTCCATTCACGCTGACCTTCATTTCCCCTCGTTTTCTTCCCCTTTTCGTATGTTCGTCTTGCTTATCTCGCCTTCCTCTTCTTCTTCTTCTTCTTCTTCTTCTTCTTCTTCTTCTTCTTCTTCTTCTTCTTCTTCTTCATCTTGTTTTTCCTGTTCATCATTGTTCCCTTCTTCTTCTTCTTCTTCTTCTTCTTCTTCTTCTTCTTCTGTTCTGGCCATCCTCTTTTTCTTCCTCTTCTGTTCTGGCCACCTTCTTCTTCTTCTTCTTCTTCTTCCTCTTCTTCTTTGTCTTCATTTTTCTTCTCTTTCCCTCCCTTTTCCTCCTTTGTCTTTCTCTTCCTCGTCCTTTTCTTCGCTTTCTTCTTTCTTATCCTCCCCATTCTCCCCTTTTTCTTTACTCTTCCTCTTCTCTCTTTTCTTCATTCCTTTCCGTTTCCTCTGCTCTCTCTCTCTCTCTCTCTCTCTCTCTCTCTCTCTCTCTCTCTCTCTCTCTCTCTCTCTCTCTCTCTCTCTCTCTCTCTCTCTCTCTCTCTCTCTCTCTCTCTCTCTGCTCACCCGAGATTATCCATGTAGATAGAAGCTCTGGAAGATACAGCCTAGATCAGTGGTTCTTAACCCCTGGGTCGAGACCCAAATTTGGGTCGCCAAGCCATTTTATTGGGTCGCCAAGGGTTTGCAGAAAATAATTATTTTCCCACTACAAATATATTGTAATTATATACTGTAATAATTAGAATACATGATGCCTAGTTTTAGGATTCTAAGCAGACCATGATTAAATAAAAAATCCAAAGCAGAAATTTTATTTGTAGGCTTGGGTCGCGATGCTTGATTTGTGCAAAATTTTGGGTCGCTGCCAAAAAAGGTTA
>NC_134805.1:38367364-38392364 GCF_046742065.1 Oratosquilla oratoria | reverse complement strand
CATACTCGTTGTCCAGTTGATGAATGCCTCCCTAGCTTCATGTACGAAATGGTATGGATCCTGTGGACTCACGAAGGCACTGAAAGTCCGTTAATGTCTACATTGAGCAAGAGGAAGGATGCTTAATGGGTATAAAGTCACAGCATCTCTCTTTCCCTCTCTCTCTCTCTCTCTCTCTCTCTCTCTCTCTCTCTCTCTCTCTTTCTCTCTCTCTCTCTCTCTCTCTCTTTCTCTCTCTCTCTCTCTTTTCCTAACCCTTTCGCCTGTGATAAAGTGCTTCCTTGTTTTCCTGAATATTCAGACAAGCCTCTTTCATACGCTGTATCATTTATTTTCCTCCTCCTCCTCCTCCTCCTCCTCCTCTTCATCCTCTTCATCCTCTTCCCCCTCCTTCCTCCTCCTTCGCTTCCTCCTCCTTCTGTTCTTACTTCTCTTTCTCCTCCTTCTCCTCCTCTTTCCTTCTCCTTTTCCACCTCTTCTTCCTCCTCCTCTTCCTCCTCCTCCTTCTCTCCTTCTCTCCTCCTTCTTCTCCTCCTTTTCCTCCTTCCTCCTCCTCCTCTTCTTTCTCCTTTCTCCTCCTCCTCTCCCTCCTCCCTCCTCCCCTCTTTCCTTCTCCTCCTCCTCTTCCTTCTTCTTCCTCCTATTCCTCTTTCTCCTCCTTTTTCCTCTTCCTCCTCCGCCTCCTTCCTTCTCTTTCTCTTCCTCGTCCTCCTCCTCCTCCTCTTTCTCCTCCCCCTACTCTTTCCTTCTCCTTCTCTTCCTCCTCTTCCTCCCCTTCTCCTCTTTCCTTCTTCTCCTCCTCTTTCATTCTCCTTCTCCGTCCTCCTCGTTCTCTTCCTCCTCCTCCTCCTCCTCCTCCTCCTCCTTTCCTTCCTTCTCTCCTTCCTCCTCTCCTCTTCCTCCTCTTTCCTCCTCCCCCTCTTTCCTTCTCCTTTTCCTTTTCTTCCTCCTCCTCTTCCTTCTCCTTCCTCCTATTCCTCTTCCTCCTCCTTCCTCCTCTTCCTCCTTCCTTCCTTCTCCTCCTTCCTTCCTTCTCGTCCTCCTCCTTCGCTTCCTTCTCCTATTCCTCCTCCTCCTCCTGTTCCTCCTTCCTTCCTTCTCTTCCTCCTCCTCCTTTTCTTCCACTTCCCTCTCCTCTTATTCCTCCTCCCTCCTTTTTATCTTCTTCCTTCTTTCACCTCTTTTTCCTTCCTCCTCCTTCCTTCCTTCCTTCTACTCTGCCTCCTCCTTTTCTTCCACCTCTCTCTCCTTCTCTTCCTCCTCGTCATTGTTCTTCTCCAAAGCTTCCCTCTCCTTCCTCCTCTTCCTCCTCCTCCTCTTCCTCTTCTTCATCCCTTCTTCCCCCACCCTCAACACCATCACCTATACACCTCTTCATTGCCACCCCCTCCCCCATCCCCCCCTGCCTCTCTTGGGTTCGCTCTCTCTCTCTCTCTCTCTCTCTCTCCCCTACTCTCTCTCCCTCTCTCTCTTTCTTAATTTTATTCTGTCACAACACGGTGTCCTCTAGCCCTACCCCCCCCTCTCTCTCTCTCTCTCACATGGTGTTTTCTCCCCCCATCTCTCTCTCTCACCATATCACGTTGTTCTCTCCCCCACCTTCTCTCTCCTCTCTCTCTCTCTCTCTCTCTCTCTCTCTCTCTCTCTCTATATATATATATATATATATATATATATATATATATATATATATATATATATATATATATGTACAACACTGAATGGGTCCCAGTGATAGCCTAGTTGGTAAGTCACTGCCGCACTTGTCATGAGGATGCCGGGTTCGAGTCCTAGGCAGTACCACATTTCAATTTCTGCATGCTGACCTTTGATGGCTTAGAATTAAAGTGCATTGTGGTTGTTAATATATATATATATATATATATATATATATATATATATATATATATAGTCAGTCTTTTTGACAAGAGGTCCCCCGCATACATATATAAACTGACTAAAATCGCCTGGCGTCATAGCGAAGCGCTCAAAATGGCGTCAGGCGATTTTATTCAGCCGATGACACAAACCCTGACCCACCCCCGACTCTGAACGAGGTCGGGTCAGGGCGTGACCCCTTCGAGATAGTGAACACCCTTATGTCGGTGAAATGCACTTAGCTATGGTGTGTGACACGATACATTTATTTATTTTCTTATTCATTTACTTATTTGTTTATTTATTTGTTTGTTTATTTAATCATTCGCTTGTTTTTATCTTTATATGATATTTATTTTGGCTGACCTTTGTTTAAGGTAAAGTATAATGTGCAGGATTCGAACCGGGTAAAAAGAAGGACGTGAGCCAAAAAGCAACCGCACCTCCTACTCCCACCCACCCCCTCCCTCGTCGTTCCTGCACTTGTGTTAGCTTCAGGAAGTTTATGTTATAATTTCTTTTTCTATCGCTCAACTGTTTTGGACTTTTCAATGTTGCAGTTCCTGTTTTCGGTTGCAGGTGCTGTTGCAGAGAGCAAAGACCATTGTGAGCCTCGAGGCGTACGTGATAGAAAGTCACAACAACTCTTAAAGAGGCAGTCAAACCTCCCTTTGCTTTGTAAACATAAACATTTGAAAATCGTTCACGCGCAAGGGGGCGGGGCTTCGTGACGTCATGTCGGTGGTGTGACGTCATGTCGATTTTGGGGACATTTCCAGCAATGTCGACAGTTAAACTCTCCAACACACACACACACACACACACACACACACACACACACACACACACACACACACACACACACACACACACACACACTTTCAACGAACGGACGGCTTGAAGAACGTTCTGAAGAAAAGTGCCGATTGTGGATCCCAACGCAAAGAGAAGTGCCTTTTTGTATTTACAGGGTGGGGGGGAAATTGCTCGTGGGGTAGTGGGAAAGTAAGGAAAGAGGAGAAGGGGAGGGATTGCTGGGGAAATGGAAGGAAATGAGGAAGTAGAGGACTTGGCCCAAGCAGACCGCCGAAAAGTAAACAAACGACCGCAAGCCCAACTGGAAGACGACGAAATGTCTAATAAGAATGTAAAGATTAGAAGTATAGATAGGAACAATACAGTAGAAAGTGATGAGAATATTTTCAAGGGATTTAAAGAGGGTGGGGGGGACACAAACCCCCCCCCCCCCGACTGACAAGACTAGAGGAGAAGGTTGATAAGGTGATCGAGGACTTGGAATGTAGGTTAGGTCATATGAACACCATTTTACAAAGGGTTGAAAGATTGGAAGAACTAGAAAAGGCGAATAAAAACTTAACTGATGAAATAGAAGACCTAAAAAGACAGTTAAGAGATGTAAAGGTGGAGAATGAGGAATTGAAGAAGAATAGTAAAGAAAACAGAGAGACAATAGCTAAAGAAGCTAAGAATTGGAAAACAACCCAAGAAGGAAATAAGGTTTCATTCACTGACATAGTCAAACAGCAATTGAAAGAACATATTAAAGACTCAATTATTAAAGTGATGAGACAAAAGGAGAATATAGTAAGAGATTTAGCAGACAAGAAGAAATGTATAATTATATTAGGAATGGAAGAGAAACACAACCCAGATAGAACCACAAGAATCAAAGAGGAAAATTAAAAAGTAAGCCAATTACTAGAATCAGTTCAGGAAGATGAACCAGAAATTATGAAACAAATCGAAGAGAAATTTAGACTCGGAAAGTATAGCACAGACAAGACCAGACCAATTAAGATTAAATTCAAGTCACAAACAACGGCAGAGAATATCTTATCCAAAACAGGGAAACTAGCAACAAGTGAACAATATAAAAAGATATGGATAAAAAGGGAAATGAATAAAGAGGAAAGAGAGGAAGAAAAGCAGAAAAGACTGGAAGCTAAGGCAAAAAACGAGAACAGAACGGAGTCAGAGAAAGAGAGATTCTATTGGAGAGTAGTGAACATGAAACTAAGGAAGTTCGACATACAAAAGAAAAACATAAGGGAAACAGAGAACACAATGGAAGTGGCAGAAAACTAAGAGTGTCTTACACAAATATAGATCGATTAATAACAGGATTGAATGAGCTGAATGATTATTTGAAGGAAAAAGAACCGGACATAATGGGAATTGTAGAAACAAAATTAAAAGGCCCACTACCACCCAACAGTGTAGGACATGATGCATACAATTATTGGATTAGAAACAGAGAGAAAAAGCAAGGGGGTGGAGTTATGTTCCTGACTAAGAAGGATATAAACGTGAAAGGTGTCATATATGGAAAGAATACAGTAGAGATGATTATGATAGAAGTGGAAGACAGAGATAAGAAGAGCAGAAAATTTGTGATAAATTATGTGCCTCCAAAAACAGCCTCATGGGAAGAGAGTGAACATAAAAGTATGTTAGAGGACACAAAGATAACATTAAATAAAATAATGGAAGATGGAGGAAGAATAGTTATGATGGGCGACTTTAATTGCAAAGAAATCTGCTGGGAAGAAATGACAGTAAAGGGTGGAGACGACTCATGGGGAAATGCTCTACTTGAGATGATTATTGACCATTCAATGACACAATGGATACAGGAGAACACTAGGTATAGAAATGAAGAAGAACCATCGAGACTAGACTTATTAATTACATCTGAACCTAGAATAGTGGACAAGATTGAATATAAAACACCAATAGGTAAAAGTGACCACATATTGATTGAACTGGAACTTAATGAAGAAAAATATATGAAAAGAAATGAACAATATAGAAAAGGAAGAATGATGTATGAAAAAACAAACTTTGATAAAATAAGAGAATTCTTTCAACAAGAAAACTGGGAAGAAATATACAAAGAAGAAACATCAGTGGAAGAGAAATGGAATATTTTGACAAAAATGTACAAAAAAGGAGTGGAAAAGTATGTCCCAAGACAAAAACAAGAAAAAGAATATGTAAAATGCTGGTACAACAAAAATTGTAGGGAGTTAAAAGACAAAAGAGACAAAGCCTGGACCAGATGGAAAAAAGACAGAAGACCTGAAAAATGGAAAATATATACCGGTTATAGAAATGAATATGTACAAACGTGCAGAGAGGAAAAGAGAAAATATGAAAAAGACGTCATAGAAAAATGTAAAGATCAACCAAAACTATTCTACAGATTTGTAAACAATAAACTGAAAAACAAACAGGACTTGGAGAAATTAAGACAAGGGGGAGTTGAATACACTGAGGAAATGGAAATGGCGGAAATTATGAACAAACATTTTAAATCAGTGTTTACAAGGGAGAACATACAACCTGAAGAGATTGAATGGAAAGAGAAAGTCCCCCCTATAGAAGAAATAGAAGTATCAAAGAATGAAATATTGATACACTTGAGTAATCTTGATGTCAGAAAATCGCATGGACCAGATGAAATAGCAAACTGGATTCTGAAAGAATGCAGAAATGAACTGGCAGACAAAATACATAGCATAATAAGCAGTTCCTTGAAATAAGGAAAAGTTCCAGAAGATTGGAAAAAAGCAAATATAGTACCTATATATAAAGGAGGAAATAAAGAAGAACCTACCAACTATAGACCAGTCTCTCTAACAAGTACAATAGCAAAAATTTGTGAAAGAATTATCAAAAGTAGATGGGTAAAATACTTGGAAAAAAACAACGTACTAAATCCAAGGCAATTTGGATTCAGACAAGGACGATCATGCGTCACCAATTTAATATGTTTCTATTCAAGGCTAATAGATATAATACAAGAAAGAGATGGATGGGCTGATTGTGCATTTCTAGACCTAAAAAAAGCTTTTGACAAAGTACCACATAAGAAGTTGCTTAAGAAACTAGAATCTGAAGGAGGAATACAAGGTAAATTACTAAATTGGATGGAAGACTTTTTGCAAGAAAGAAAAATGAGAGTAGTGATAAGAAACCAGCACTCAAAATGGAATGAAGTAATAAGCGGTGTCCCGCAGGGAACAGTTCTGGCCCCAATAATGTTTGCTATATATATTAATGATCTGGATGAAGGAATTGAAAGCTATATGAGCTTCTTTGCAGACGATGCAAAACTACTGAAAAGAGTAAGAAGTGGGAGATGGAGTTCAATACAAAAAAGTGTAGTATAATGGAATTTGGAAAAAGCAAAAACAGAATAACAGGATCATATAATTTGGGAGAAGAAGGAATAAAAAAAGTAGAAAATGAGAAGGACCTGGGAGTCATTGTTATGAATAATATGTCACCTGAGAAACATATAAATAAGATTTTTGGAGAAACTTATAATTTAATAAGAACAATCAAAGTGGCATTTACATACCTGGATGAAGAAATGGTGAGGAAAATCCTAATCACCCTGATAAGACCAAGATTGGAATATGCAGCAACGATATGGTCACCAAGTACAAAAAAATGTATAAAAAAACTTGAAAGAATACAAAGAGCAATTACAAAACTGGCACCAACACTCTCAAAACTATCATATGAAGAGAGACTACAAAAACTTGAACTACAGACACTAGAGCAAAGAAGAGAGAGAGGAGATTTGATAGCTATTTACAGAATCATGAAAGGCATAGAAATTACTGATAGAGAGAATCTGATAAAATGGGATGACAGAAATACAAGAGGACACGGAAAGAAAATAAAAAAAGACAGCTATAGAAGAGATTTGAAAAAGAACAGCTTTCCTCACAGAGTAATAGACAGTTGGAACAAGTTAGATGAGAAAGTGGTGTGTGCAAAAACAATACATTAATTTAAAAATTGTTTAGATAAAATGAGAAATGAAGACTGGACCCCACGAGCATAGCTCCCCTTCCCGTAAAATACAACTAGGTAAATACAACTAGGTAAATACACACACACACACACACACACACACACACACACACACACACACACACACACATTCATGTATAGATTACACAGGCCTGCAGAATTGGACATTCCCAAAATTGTTTTGAATATGAAATGTTTATTTATACATTTCAATGGTGCTGAATCCTACAATATCCTTGTTGTCTGGACTCTTGTGATTGGCTAAGAAGTTCGTAATCACATTCTTGAAGCTAATCCAAGCATCCTTTTCAGTCTCACCAAGACGGTTTTCAAAATTTTCATCCTTCATGAGCTTTCTTATGCCCGGAAGAACAAATACTCATTTTGGCGTTCGAGAGAACAGAGAACTTTATGAACAAATACGTAAAACCTTCTACTGCAGTGGTCGCAGTAGAACTTCTTTTTAGGATCCACTAAACTCTGTCGCGAGATGTTCTTTGTCCCTGTGTTAGTGAATGCCTACTAGGCCAAAGTTCCTGAATCTAGTGCAGATTACAAAGGATTACAAAGGCGGGCCATGCCGACAGGAGACCTTTTGGTCCATAACTAGGTCGGATGCGAAAATATATATATATATAAGTAATAAAAAAATAGATCAAATAGAATAAGAATTATAATAATATAAATAATAATAAATAGAATAAATAATACATAGGTATAGTTAGATGTGAGAGTCCTAGCTTTACTGTCCCACTTACACAAAAGCATGGGAATTTCGTGTACCCTGCTTACTGCCCCAGCAACATACACACAATCTTCAAATCACCACAGATCACCCTGTTGTGATCTTTGTAATTGATCCTGTCTAAAAGAACCACCAAATTTTAGTTGGACTCTCATGATCAGCGAGTGTCCCACAGGAATTAAAGCATTCTTATTGCTATTATGTAAAAGAACGGATTTAAGACTTCTATTGGATGAATTAATAAAGATTCTCCATTCTTCATGGTTATAACATATACCAAACATTTCTACGAGTTTTTTTCGGATCAGTGCAATACATTTTCGTGGTCAAAATAAGGAACAAACGCTTTCTCGCGATGACGATATCAGGAGAATGATGTACCATGAGATCACAGATTCTTAGATTTAAGTTTTGAGCCTTAAAGCTCTTCCGATTCCTTTGCCAGTCCTAGATCCATCACCAAATCATTTAGCTCACTCTGAGGTTGAGGTTCATTGAGGTTCATTGAGGTTCATTGCTCTCATCATCGTTGTGAGTTTCGGATCCTGAACTTTATTATACATCGTCAGGACTATTTGGAGGTGATCGTACATCTGGACCACGCTGATGGAAAATTCCGATAGGCAATATTTTTTTCCTTGTCTTAGAGGTATACCCTTGGAATTTGCATGTGCAGAAATGGCAATCATCGCTGTGGCTCCTCTCCTCCTGCCATATCATTGGAATACCGAAGATCATGGCCTTCTCTTAACCCTTTGTCCACTGCCTCAATTCTTACACACATATTGAACGAACTATATGAGGAGCCAAGTTCTTATTTTGGTCACCCAGCTTCACTCAAAAGTGTGCATAGTATACTTTCTTGACGAAATTCGTAATATTTCTTTGTTGCTTCTTTACAACAAATTCTCCACAAATTCTCCACAGACTTGTTCAGCAACCCCTAGAAGCCATTTTACATGCTGAAAAAAAAAAAAAAATTCTAACAAAAATAACAGGCCGAAATATGCAAATACAAAATTGAATATTGTGGAAAAACCTTGATATGATACAGTAATTTTAGTCGTAATTTTGAAATCAGCGTGTGAAAATATAAAATTCGCCTGTTTATGTTTGATTGTTTTTAATCTTATTTTTTCTTCTTTTATCGTTCTATATTTTGTGACAGCGTGTAATACGACATCGTATTTTGTGACATTTTTTACTGCATCCTATGGTACGATATTGTAATTTACGACATCGTATGTTACGACATCGAATCTTGCGACAACGTATTTTACGATGTATTTTCTGAAATTGTATTTTACGATATAATATACTACGATATCGTAATTTATGACGTGTTTTACGGTATCATATAGTACGATATCGTAATTTACATCTTATTTTACGATATCGTAATTTACGTCGTCGTATTTTACGGTATCGTATTTAACGATATCGTAATTTACGACATTAGAACTTACGATATTGTAGTTTACGACACCTCAGTATTGTGGACACAGGGACCGTCCCGTGGCTTCCGCCGAATCCGCCTTAACCGATATCGATCCGCTTCGGGAAGAAAATAATCGATGAAGAGTCGAATTACCCGACGTCCGCTACGGTTGGGTCGCTCTCTTAACATGCTCTCTCCTGCTCTCTTTCTCTCTCTATCTCTCTCTCTTTCTCTTTCTCTTTATCTTTCGCTCACGCACACACACACACACACACACACACACACACACACACACACACGTATACATATACACACACATACGCGCACACTAGTACTCTTGCTGATGACATCCTTCCCGTGACGTCATAGAATACGTCGATCAGCGACAGAGTGAGGGAAATCCGAATGGATTGAACATTGCATTGCGTGTAAAGGGGTGGCACGGAGGGGAGGGGAGGTAAGAGGAGGACACCAAATGCATAGCGCGCGCGCGCGTGTGTGTGTGTGTGTGTGTGTTTGTGTGTGCATGCGTGCGTGCATGTGTGTGTGTGTGTGTGTGTGTGTTTGTATGTATATATATATATATTTATATATATATCCGTGTTTGCGTGCGCGCGTGCGTGTGTGCGCGTATGTATTTGTGTTAGCGTGCGTGCGTGCGTATGTGTATATATTTGAGTTTGCGCGCACGCGTGCGTGTGTGCGCGTATGTATTTGTGTTAGTGTGTGTGTGTGTTTGTGTGTACGTGTGTGTCTGTGTGTGTGTGTGTGTGTGTATCCGTGTTTGCGTGCGCGCGTACGTGTGTGCGCGTATGTATTTGTGTTAGGGTGCTTGCGTGCGTGCGTGTGTGTGTGTGTGTGTGTGTGTATTTGTGTTTGTGCGCGCGAGTGCGTGTGTGCGCGTATGTATTTGTGTTAGTGTGCGTGTATATGTATGTATGTATGTGTGTATGTATGTATGTATGTATGTATGTATGTGTACTTCTCTGGGGGTACAAAACTATCGACTGGGGAGGAAATTTGAGATGGGGGGGACCGAAGGGGAGGGTAGAGGGGGGGGGGAAGGTAAATGTCAGGGCTTGTGGGAGGAGGTGGGAGGGGAGGGGGAGGGGGAGGACACAATAGCTGTGTCAGTATTGACACCCGCTACGTAATGTCTTTATTTATTCGTTTTGTTATTATTAATTCTTATTTTCTTATTTGTTTACTTATTATTTATTTATTATTTGTATTTTCATTATTGTTCTTCTGTATGTGTATATGCTAATAATTTATTTATTTATTTTATTTTAATAATATTTCATTCAATTTATATATATATATATATATATATATATATATATATATACATTTTTTGGGATCATGAGGAAGAGGAGGAGAAGGAGGAGGAGGAAGACACAGAAGGACGCTATGTACGCCTTACATAGAATTAATATTGTCTTAAATAAATAACTCTTTATTTATTATGTTTGTTTGTATATTAATCTATTTATTTATTTATTGCAGGTTTGTGTTGAAATTTGCAGTTGAATTTCTACAAAGGTAAATTTATTTTCTCCATTTTTGTTGTGTCAAACGGTCTTAATTTAGTTTTGTTAATTTAACCCTGTTATGGTTAAATAATATATATATATATATATTATATATATATATATATATATGTATGTATATATATATATATATATATATATATATATACGATGACTGTAGAAAAAGAAGTCACGGGTCTAGTTCCGGGTTTTTGAGTTTATTCTTGACCGGTTTCGCTCTATGCTTCTTCCACCTTCATCAACTTGTCACAATGTCCCAGCATATGTATATATATATATATATATATATATATATATATATATATATATATATATATATATATATATATATGTATATATATATATATGTATATATATATATATATATATATATATATATATATATATATGTATATATATATATATATATATATATATATATATATATATATATGAAAGATTCTCCCTTTTCCTCCCCTTCCCCTTCCCCTTCCTTCTTTGTCCTTAATCCTTCCTTTCTATTCTTCCTTTCCCTTCCCCTCGTTTCCCCTCGTCATTTTACATTCTCCCTCTTCCTTACCTCCTCCTCCTCCCCTCCTCCTCCCTCCAGTCTCAATTTCCTCCTCCTCCTTCACTACTCACCTCTGTCTTCCCCCCCTCTCTCCCTCCCCATGTACAATCTACGTTCTCCATCTCCTCCTCCTCCTCCTCCTCCTCCTCCTTTTCCATCACCGCCTTCTCCCCTCCACTCCCCTCCCCTTCTCCTCACCTTCATCTTCCTTTTCCTACACCTCCGTCCTTCCTCCTCCTCCTCCTCCTCCTCCTCCTTTTCCTTTTTTCCTCTTCCTCCTCCTCCATCTTTTCTGCCTCCTCCTCACCATCCTCTTTTTCCTCTCTCTGTCTTCTCCACCTCGTCTTCCTTCTCTACCTCTCCTCTTCATGCTCTTCTTCCTCTCTTCCTCCTACTCCTCTTCCTCCTCCTCGTCTTCCTCCATCTCTTCCTACTCATCTTCTTCCTTCTCTTCCTCCTCTTTCTCCTCCACGTCCTCTTCCGACTCGTCTTCTTCCTTCTCTTCCTCCTCTTTTTCCTCCTCCACCTCCTCTTCCTACTCACCTTCTTCCTTCTCTTCCTCCGGTTCCTCCTCCACTTCCTCTTCCGGCTCCTCTTCTTCCTTCTTTTCCCCACCTTTTCCTCCTCCATCTTCTCTTCCTACTCATCATTTTCCCCAACTTCCTCCTCCACCTCCTCTTCCTACTCATCTTCCTCCATCTCTTCTTCCTCTTCTTCCTCCTCCACCTCCTCTTCCTACTCATCTTCCTATATCTCTTCCTCCTCTTCTTCGTTCTCCACTTCATCTTCCGACTCATCTTCTTCCTTCTCCTCCTCCTCCACCTCCTCTTTCTACTCGTCTTCCTCCATCTCTTCCTACTCCTCCTCTTCCTATTCATCTTCCTCTTCCTCTTCCTTTCTACCTCCTCTTCCTACTCATCTTTTTCCTTCCCTTCCTTCTCTTCCTCCTCCTCTTCCTCTTCCTACTCATCATCTTCCTTCTCTTCCTCCTCCCCTTCCTAAATGGTGATTGTAATGATAATAGTGACGACGGTGGTAGTGGTGTGGTAATATTGATCACAGGTTATGTGCCGAAACAGCCTTGTAAAGACCAATAGGTCGCCATGGATCTCCTTCTCGTCCTCTCTTCTTCCTCTTCTTCCTCCTCCACCTCCTCTTCCTACTCGTCTTCCTCCATCTCTTCCTCCTCTTCTTCCTCCTCCACCCACCCATCCACCCACTCTGTTTAAGTCCAGTAGCCTACAAACAACCGAATGTGGAAAAAAAGAAAATAATGTACAGAACTTTCACATCCACACAAAAAGAATACACACACACACACACACACACACACACACACACACACACACACACACACACACACACACACACACACACATATATATATATATATATATATATGTATATTGTTAGGTACCTTAAGCTAATCAGGGTCCAAAGTGATAGTGATGACGTCATCGATTGTGTCACCGTTTGTTTACAACTGGCTGAGCACAGCGCGCACGAAAAAAAAAATGTCAGAAAGGCACATTTGTGTGTCGTGTGAAAGTCAATGATTTTGGGAAATTTTGCATAATAACACCATTGGCCCGATTTTTTTCTCGTAGAAAATTAATGCATTTTCTAGATGAATCTCATTATTTTATAGATAAACAAAAATAATTGAAGATTAGATTAATTTACTTTTATATTCTGTTGCATATCATTTCATATTATTTGCCAGTTATTTATTTTCTTTGTTATCAAATTTGTTTTATACATATTTCTAAGCGAATGATAGAGCCTGTTTTCAAATTTGATTTTATTTTTTCTTATATATCTTTCTTATATATTTTAAGTGACAACTATAATTTTTCTTTGCTTTGTAGAAATTAAGCGAATTGAAAGTTTTTTCCAACCTTTTGAAAATGGAAAAAATATAATGATTACAATGATGATAGTAGCAATAACAGCAATGGTGATAACGATAATGATGATGATTTTGATAAGTAACAATGATAATTTCATTAGTTATAATGATGATAATGACGATGATGATATTAATAATAAGTAATGATAATAATAATGATAAATAGTAATCCCGGAAGGCAATTTTGTCGACATTTGTGCATTATGCTCCGTAAGTGGCCCCCTCGACTGAAATTGAAAGCGAATCAGAGAACGGAAGTAAACAGTCGACATGACGTCATCGAGTGGCGGGAAAAATGGCCAATCGACGAAAGGCGTGAAAAAAGCATCATCATAATAATACACAATTTAACGTCCATTTTCAAATGAATAAGCACTATTTTTGTGTTTATCTGTGAGAACGTGTTCAATTCAACACGAAAGAGAGAACAAGAAAGATAAATATGACGAAGTTTTAAGTTAATTGTTGCGAAAGAGATGTGGAGGGTACGGGAGGTAGGGGGAGGAGGCTGCAATATGTTGCGCAGTGAAAGGAACATTGTCAGAAAATAACAACAAAAAACGGAGGCCATTTTAAACAGAAAACGAACGAAGAATTGGATGAAACATGTAAAAAGATGTGTACTTGTAAAATGTGTAATTTAGTAAAATGTAGTACCAACGTATTGTAAATGTTATATTGATGAAAATTTGATTTATTGTTTTATTCAGAAAAAAATACTTTCTACGTAAATACTATTTGAAAAAGATAAACTTAATTTATTGATTTATTTGTTTATTTGTTTGTTTGGGAAAAAGTCCAACAGGAATGGAAAGAGGGGAAGACGAGAAGAAGAGGAGGAGGAGGAGGAAGATGAAGAAGAATAGAGAAGTGAAGAACGAGGAGGAGAGAAATTAGGAGGAGGAAGAAGTAAGAAGAGAAGAATTGGGAGGAGGAAGAAGAAAGAAAGGAAGAAGGAGGAGGAAAGGAATTAGGAGGAAGAGGAGAGAAGGAAGAAGAAGAAGAAGAAGAATGAGGAGGAGAGGAGTTAGGAGGAAGAAGGAGGAGGAAGAAGAAGAATGAGTAGGAGAGGAGTTAGGAGGAGAAAGAGGAGAGAGAAGAAAGGAATGAGGAGGAGAGGAATTAGGAGGTGGAGGAAGAAGAAGAATGAAGAAGAGAGGAATTAGAGGGAAGAGAGAAGAGAAGAATTAGGAGGAGAAGGAGGAAGAAGACAAGAGAAGAGGAGAATGAGGAGGAGAAGAAAAATGAGGAGGAAGAGGAGAGGAAGAAGAAGAAGAAGAAGAAGAAGAAGAAGAAGAAGAGAGGAAAAGAATGAGAAGGAGGAGGAGGAAGAAGGAGAAGAATTGGGAGGGACAGGAGAGGAGGAAGAAAAAGAGAGAAGAGAAGAATGAGAAGAGGAGGAGAAGAATTAAGAGGAGGAGGAAAAAGGAGAAGAATTGGAAGGGAGAGGAGAGGAGGAGGAAGAAGAAAAAGAAGAATGAGGAGGAGAGGAAGAAGGAAGGAAATAATGAGTAGGAGGAAGAGGAGAGGAGGAGGAGGAGGAGGAAAAGAAGGCGGAGAGAGGAATGAGATGGAGGAGGGAGTAGATGATGAACAAACGAATTAGAACAAAGAAGAATAGATTTCTTGTTCATCAAAGGGAGCGGACGATGGGCCACCTGGAAGGGAAGGGCGCGCGCGCACGCACACACACACACACACACACACACACACACACACACACACACACACACACACGCACGCACAAACACACACACACACACACACACACACACACACACACACACACACACACACACACGCACGCACAAACACACACACGTACACACACACGTACACAAAAGCACGACCAAGGAATGACAAACACACACCAGGAAGACCGCTCCCCCCATCTCCCCCTCCCCCAATCTTCCCCCTATCCTCCCCTCCCCACACCGCCTGAGTGATTATGTATTCACACACACGCGCAAGCATACACAAGCACACGCGCAAGCGCAAGCGCATATCTTTATTATTATTATCATTATTATTATTATTATTTAGTTATCAACATCATCATCATCATCATCTTCCTTTTCCTCTTCCCCCTTCCTGTTCTCTTGCCCTCCCCTTGTTCACCTACCTCTTTTCCCCTCCCTCTCCTCACGCTCCCTCCTCTTCCTCCTCTTCCTCCTCACCCTCCTCCTCTTCCTCCTCCTCCTCTTCCTCGCCCCCTCCCCCCAGCGGTTTTCTGTCCCCTCACCTTCCCCTCCCCCCGTTCCCCACCCTTGAGCCAAACTCCGCGCAATCGCCATCTGTCCGTGGTTACGTAATCTCGTCGACTTAATTTCGTCTGCTATGACGTAATGTCGTCGATGATGGTCGGGCTGTCGCAACGTCACGTCGTTATCATTGTCGTCGCCGTTGATATTATTAGATCTGTTGTGTCGTCACGTCGTCATCATTGTCGTCGTCGTTGATATATTTGATCTGTCGTGACGTCATATCGTCATCGT
This sequence comes from Oratosquilla oratoria, assembly GCF_046742065.1. Lineage (NCBI taxonomy): Eukaryota > Metazoa > Arthropoda > Malacostraca > Stomatopoda > Squillidae > Oratosquilla > Oratosquilla oratoria. The sequence continues at coordinate 38,376,954 of NC_134805.1, read as the reverse complement.
TGTTATCGTCGATAAATTCGGTCTGTCGTGACGTCATGTCGTCGTCGTCGATAAGTTTGATCTAGCGTGACGCCACATCTTCATCATTGTCGTCAATATATTAGTTCTGTCGTGACGTCACATCGTCGAAAGGGACGTGGTTGACGACATTCGTTTGTTTTGTAGTCGATAGTGTCGCTGTCTACCATCGTGGCACGGTCGTTATGTAAAGTCGTTTGTGTGTCGTTGAGGGTTGCCCGCTCTTATGTAAAACTTCTTGGCAGTGGCCTTCAATCTCTCTTCATGAACACAAAGTTGCAGCCACGAGGGGCTGTTACTCGATCCCCAGACGATGTACAAGAGTTGCCAGTTTCAAATATATTTCCCCTCCATCTATATATATATACATATATATATATATATATATATATATATATATATATATATATATATATATATACATATATATATATGTATGTATATACTGTAATATATATATATATATATATATGTATAATATATATATATATGTGTATATATATGTACTGTATATATATATATATATGCAGAAAAACCCCCTGGGAAATAAGAAGCTTAGTCCGAACGTTTTCGTCTATTTAAGACATTATCAAGGAATACGAATGTCTTAAATAGACGAAAACGTTCGGACTAAGCTTCTTATTTCCCAGTGGTTTTTTCTGCATATTATTTTCACGTGTGCCTTGTGAATTACTGCAAATTGTATATATATATATATATGTGTGTGTGTGTGTGTGTGTGTGTGTGTGTGTGTGTGTACTGTATATATAAATATATATACATATATATAATGTATGAGAGTGTGATTCATCATTTTCTTGGATCACGTGCCGAACTCGTGATCGACAGTTATTACCCACCCGTATGAGAGCTCTAAGCTCGCATTGCGCGATTTGTGGGTAATAGGACACATAACGCATCATCCCCTTGCTCAAAGGGGAGAGTAACGGCTTGTTAATATCAGTGAAAGTTTCTCATTTTCCCGCCAGGAGCGCAGCGCGTCGGTGTATACATGTGTGTGTGTATGTGTATATTAGTTTCCATATATGTGTATAATGTATACATGGTGAACCTTAGGCCAAAATATAAAACCAAAATACAGCAACTGGCAATTGAACTTGTTGCCATTTTGCGATAGTTCGTATTATTTTTATTTTATTTATTTGTTCATTTATTTTTTTTTTTTACTTTTTTTCAAATGTAGATAACTTGTTACACGACGATTGTGAATAATATAACAAAGAATAAACAAACAAATATATGAAAATTAATGCTTTTCCCAGCATATATCACCTTAGAAATTCATATAGATAAAAATTAATTAATAAAATCGCTTGGCAGCAACTCCGCTCTCGAGCGAATACAACTCCATGTTTCCCCCACTCCTCCGTTTCCCCCTCCCCCTTCTCCCCCCTCTCCTCCGTTTTCCCCCTCCCCCTTCTCCCCCACTCCTCCGTTTCCCCCTCCCCCTCTCCCCTTCTCCCCCTCTTCCTATCTCTCCCTCTCCCCTTCTCCCCCTCTTCCCCTATCCGCCTCTCTCCCAACTCCCCTGTCCCCTTCTCCCCCTCTTCCCCTACCCCTCCTCCACCTCTCCCCCTATCCGCTTCTCTCCCAACTCCCCTCTCCCCCGCTCCCCCTATACTCCCTATCCCCCTTCGCCCCCTCTCCCCCTGTGCATAACGGAACAGTGTGGGTGCCTACTGTGCGCAGCGCTCGATCTGGCTAAATTGGTTCTAATCAGTGGGCCACCACACCACACCACGCATGCGCGCGGGCTACGGCCGCGTCGCGTCGTGTGGTTCCCCATGATCCAAAGTTTATGTGTGGTTCTCCACTATGGTCGTGGATCACGTGGTGGACGCGTGATCGTCAGCTATTACCCTCCCGCATGAGAGCTCGGAGCTCATGTATGGCCTGATCTGTGTGTATGCTTATATATATATATATATATATATATATATATATATATATATATATATATATATACGTATATATATAAATATATATATATATATATGCATACACACATACACACACACACGCATATATATATATATATTTTTTTTTCTTTTCTTTTCTTTTTTTACGGGTTAGCTGGGTTCGAATCCTCGGCTCGTCCACGTTTCAATTACCAACGAATGCCTCCATCGAGCGGTTCTTCAGTCTCGACTGCGATGGCATGGAATTAAAAGTGATTTATGGTTGAAAAAAGATATTAATTGATCACTGGGAACCATTCAGTGTAAATGTGTATATATATATATATATATATATATATATATATATATATATATTTATATTATATATATATATATATAATATGTACATAAATACCTATACATGCATATATATATATATTTTATATATAAATATACATATATACATATATATATATATATATATATATATATATATATATATATATATATGTGTGTGTGTGTGTGTGTCTTGGCTTCATAATTCCAGAGAGATGCAGGAGTAGTGGAAAGTTCCCGCCAACGGATAGAGAAAGTACTCGACCATCCTCTCTTCATTTCTGATCATGAGAACTGTGCCCTCTCTTTCTTTCTCTCTCTCTCTCTCTTCCCGCTTCTTTCTCATTTTGTTTCTTATTTTCCTTTACTTCTATTTTATCTTCTTTTCTTCTTCCTCTCCCTCTTCCTCCTCCTCCTCCTCCTCCTCCTCCTGTAGTTTCAAAGTCAGATCGGCTGTCGCGATCAGCGTTTCCTGTCGTGTGACATAGACGCCTTGGTCATGTCCCCCTTCTTGTGCCGCCAGGTGATTTGATTCACTCAAAGAGAAAAAGAGAGAGAACTAAACAGCTACGTCTAATGGTTAGCGTCAAGGGTATTGCGACGCTGCATACCCGAGTACGAGTTTACATTGGTACTGTCTCCATACCAGCTCTGGGCTCTCGTCCGGTAGAGTAATAGTTGTCGATCATGAGTCCAACACGTGATCCAAGACCATAGCGAATCACACACACACACACACACACACACACACACACACACACACACACACACACACACACATACACACACACACGCACGCACACACACACACGTTATGTTTCTAGCTCTCCTCTTCTTCCTCCTCCTTTTCCTGTTCATCCTCCTCTTCTTCCTCATCCCCTTCTTCATCCTCCTCTTCTTCATTTTCTTCTTCTTCCACTTTTTTCATCTTCCTCCTCTTCATCGTCCTCTTCTCCATCTTCCTCTTCTTCTTCATCCTCTTTTTTCTCTTCTTCTTCTGCCTCTTCTTCCTCCTCTTGTAACTCCTCTTTATCCTCTTCCTCCTTCTCCTCTTCCTTTTCTCTCTCCTCTTCTTCCCCTCTCTTGTAACTCCTCTTTATCCTCTTCCTCCTCCTCCTCTTCCTTTTCTTTCTCCTCTTTTTCCTCTTCTTAATCTTCTTCTTCCCCCTCATATTTTTTGTGGCGACCTCACCCGGACGAAGTCTCAGGGTGAGTATTGTATTTGGTCGAGTGTCTTTGTACCATTTTCAGCGGGATTGGGTCAAGTCCAAGTCCAAGGTCACGAAAAAAAAAATTCCAATTTACTTCAGGTCAAAATCCAAATTGGTCCATAGCCTATTTTTCAGACATGACAATAATCTGACCCCAAATGACCTTTCAAGGTCACAGTCATGAAAAAACAAAAAGGTCATTTGACCTGGAATTACCTTAAGGTCACACCCACTTATTGGGACTAAAACACCTTCCTCCTCCTCCTCCACCTGCTGCTGACCTGTGGATCCTTCTCATGTGAGGTCTCTGACCTGACCTTTGCCCCATGACTGACCCAGCCGGATTTGTTCAGCTAATTTCTGGACCAGTGAGACATGTGTGGAACTCCTTCTGTACTCTGTTGTACTTCCAGGACACCTTAGAGTAACTCTTTGGCAAAGTAAGAAACTAAGGTACTTCCTGATTTGTGAAAACATCACATTTTTCTTCGATTATATATGTGTATATATATATATATATATATATATATATATATATATATATATATATATACATATATATATTATATATATATATATATATATATACATATATACAAGGGAGGTAGCAAAAAACACTCCCATCCATTCCATCCCCACATACTCCACTCCCATCTTATATATATATATATATATATATATATATATATATACATATACACATATATATATCTATATATATATATATATATATATATATATATGTAATATATATGTTATACATATATATATATATATATATATATACATATATATATACAGATACATATATATATATTTATATATATAGGATGAAATGGGTGGGAGTGTCATTTTTCTTCGATTATATATATACATATATATATATATATATATATATATATATATATATAATACGTGTACACACACACACACACACACACACACATATATATATATATATATTACCTCTCTACTTCCCTTTCCCCTCTCTCTGCTCACTCCTTTCATTTTTCTTCGATTATATATATACATATATATATATATATATATATATATATATATAATACGTGTACACACACACACACACACACACATATATATATATATATATATATATATATATATATATATATGTATATATATATATATATATCAAAGGTTTTTTCTCCTTACAAGGGAGGTAGCAAAAAACTCTCCCATCCAATACTCCACTCCCATCTTATATATATATATACATATATATATATATATATATATATATATATATATATATAATATATATATATATATATATATATATATATATATATATATATATATATTATACATACATATATATATAGGAGGGTGGTAAAAAACCAATACTCCACTCAGAGAGTTATTATATATATATATTTCGGCTATTTATATTTCTTCTTCAGAGAGACTAAGTAGTTCAAGGGGGGTTACAAGATTATATATTGTCCGGAGGACGTCTCCTAGTTAATTGCCTGGTGGACGACCGGGTCGCTGACGATTGATCCGTGGATGGTTGGTCCGCTGACGATTGATCCGCGGACGATTGATCCGCTCTATGTTCCGCCTCCTCATTTTCCTTTGGCCAGTCGTGTACTGCTAATTCCGCCCCTATTTTAGATCAACTGATAAACCCTTTTCTATTATTTATACATTCTTCCTTATTAATATATGCTGCTTCCATTGCTTTCCTGATTTTCTTACTCATTCCTGTGTGAATTGTTTTTATGTTATTCCAGTCCGGTAGATGTCCATACTCCTCTGCGTGTACTACTATAGCATCTGATGTTCTGTGATGTCTTAAGTCTGATTTGTGTTGTGTCATTCTTACCTTAGTCCCCTTACTCGTTTCTCCATAGTAGGCTCGTTGGCAATCACCACATGGAATTTTGTACACTGTGCTTTCTTTGTTGACCTGATCAGTCCTGATCTCACCTTTATGACCGACCAAGTCTCTAATCTTCTGTCCTGAAGTGACGGCAATGTTCATTCCTGCTTTTTGTAAGTATTTGGTAATGTTGTTGGCTGTTTTTGAATTAGGAAGTACTAGAAATGTTCTTGTGTCTCTGTCCGTATTTTCGCTCCTGTCATTTTTTCGTCTCATTATCCCTTTTGCTTTGTGTTTTAGTTTCAATATTAATCCCCTTGGGTAACCCAGTTTCATGAATAAATCCATAATGTATTTATACCTTCAGCGGGAAGGTATATCGACAACATCAGGGACTGGCAATGGGCTCCCCGCTCAGTGCCGTAATGGCTTCTTTATTTATGGAATTAATGGAAAGGGATGAATATATTAAAATAATGGGAAGAAACTCTACCTGGTACCGCTACGTTGACGATGTGATTTCCATTTATCCAAGAGGGACGAATTTAGAAAACAAACTACGAAGACTGAATAACGTGCATGAAAATATACAATTCACGATAGAAAAAGAAGAAGAAAAGAAATTACCATTTCTAGACACGATAATATGGAGGAATGATGAAGGTCCAAAGTTTACTGTATACAGAAAACCTACGAACAAAGATGATTACATACAATATCTCTCTGCACACAATGACAGGACAAAATCAGGCGTAATAATAGGATTCTTCTTGAGGGCATTAAGAATTTGCAGCCAGGAACATTTAGAAGAAGAGAATAAATACATTATGGATTCATTCATGAAACTGGGTTACCCAAGGGGATTAATATTAAAACTAAAACACAAAGCAAAAGGAATAATGAGACGAAAAAATGACAGGAGCGAAAATACGGACAGAGACACAAGAAAATTTATAGTACTTCCTAATTCAAAAACAGCCAACAACATTACCAAATACTTACAAAAAGCAGGAATGAACATTGCCGTCACTTAGATACTTACAAAATGCAGGAATGAACATTGCCGTCACTTCAGGACAGAAGATTAGAGACTTGGTCGGTCATAAAGGTGAGATCAGGACTGATCAGGTCAACAAAGAAAGCACAGTGTACAAAATTCCATGTGGTGATTGCCAACGAGCCTACTATGGAGAAACGAGTAAGGGGACTAAGGTAAGAATGACACAACACAAATCAGACTTAAGACATCACAAAACATCAAATGCTATAGTAGTACACGCAGAGGAGTATGGACATCTACCGGACTGGAATAACATAAAAACAATTCACACAGGAATGAGTAAGAAAATCAGGAAAGCAATGGAAGCAGCATATATTAATAAGGAAGAATGTATAAATAATAGAAAAGGGTTTATCAGTTGATCTAAAATAGGGGCGGAATTAGCAGTACACGACTGGCCAAAGGAAAATGAGGAGGCGGAACATAGAGCGGATCAATCGTCCGCGGGTCAATCGTCCGCAGATCAATCGTCAGCGGACCAACCATCCACGGATCAATCGTCAGTGGCCCGGTCGTCCACCTGGTCATTAACTAGGAGACGTCCTCCGGACAATATATAATCTTGTAACCCCCCTTGAACTACTTAGTCTCTCTGAAGGTGTAAATAGCCGAAACGTTAGAGAAATAAACTCATCTCTGACTTGTGTGTTTCTTTACCACTCTCCTATATACACGCACACACACACACACATATATATATATATATATATATATATAAATATATGTGTGTGTGTATATATATATGTATATATATATTATATATATATATATATGTATATATATATATCTATATATATATATATTACCTCTCCCCTTCCCTTTCCTCTCTGCTCACTTCTTTCTGCCGCCTTTCCCTCTCTTCCCCACTCCCTTCCACTTCCTCCCATCTTTTCCACCACTCCTTACCCCTCTCCACCTAAATTCTAACCCTCCCCCCCCTTATTTGGATTTTTTCCTGGAAATGTATTTGTGAAACTTTCGGGTTAATGCTTGAAAGCGCTCATTGGAAATAAATAAATAAATAAATAAACGAAAAAACTCCACCCCCGCCATTGTTTACATATGACGTCATGTCGTTACGTATCGCCCCGCCCCCTTCAGAATTCCTCGTCTTGCAACACTTCTATTTCCTCTCCTCTTCTCCCTCGTCCTCCTCCACTAGACCTCTTCTTCTTTTCTTTATTTCTCTTTCTTTTTATACTCTTCTACAAGTCTCTTCCTCCGTTTCTGATCGTGACGTCATGTCGACGTCTGTTTCCTCTCAACTGCACATTTTCCAAAGCTGTTAACATGTCCTCTTACTCCTTTTCCTCCGTTTTCTTCCTTACCCAGTATGAGTTCTAACACACATTGTAATACTGCGACCGTCAATTTCCCAGGTAATATATATACACACACATATATATATATATATATATATATATATATATATATATATATATATATATATATATATATATGTATGTATGTATGTATATATATGTAATTATCTTACTATGTACTGCTCCCCCTCTTTCACCTTCTCCTCCTCCCCTCCTCAGCTCCTTCTCCTCCTCCCCTCCTCCTCCTCGCCCTCCTCTACGTTCTAAACCTTTGAAGACTCCTCTCCCTCCCACCCGTCCTCACTGTTGGACAGGATGCTCAACAGCGGAGAGCGGACGCGAGCGACTCAGTGTGTTGTCAGCAGTGGGAGAGGTAATATACGCGACCGTTGCGTCTGTGCCTTAGACAGAATGTAAATTTCCGAGTCTTTTGTTGTGTTTACTGTAACCATACTACATCCAACTAGTGCCTTGATACTAACGTGTATTATCCCGAGATAGAAATGTTGGATTTATTGGTGCTATTATGGTGTTTTGGTGGCAAAATTGTATGGATCCTGTGGTGGCGGATGTGTGTGTGTGAGATCTTTGGTGCTTTTGGCTCAAACTTTCACTGTCGGGCCCAGTGGACCAAAACAACGTTGATAATGACGTCATCAGTTATGTTTGTGGAACAAATATGTGTTCATCGTTATTTCAGTTGTCTTCTAAAACGCACCGACAACTTTTTGAAAATTTGAAAATTATTTGCAAATAAGTGACAATTCCTCCAATTGTTTGAATTATAAGTGACGAAATTTATTTTTAGTTCTATAAAACAAAAGAAAAAATTAAATGTCATAAATTTTGTAAACGCGAAATATATCAACACTAGAAAAAATGGCTAGTTTGTGGCAATACTGTATTGTTGCCGTAGCAGTGTTTTTATTATTATTTCTTTATGATACATTGATATGTATTTGATAAGGCGATTTTATTCAGTGCATAAATTTATAAAATTTTCTTAAATCATTGTGCATTTATTTATTAATTTGTTTATTCATATTTATTATTCATATTTATTTATTTTTATACCCCGTTTAAAGGCATAATGGTATGCAACAAACCGACTTCATCAGTTTGAATTTGACTATTGAACGACATGACGTCACACATAGTGTTATTGATTTAATTATCAATTATTCATATATTTTATATATAATGATATTATGTTATTCCATTTATTTTTATATTACCATTTTGTGATGGCTGGGTATGGAAATGAGCAAGAATTAAATAATTGTAATGATAATTATAATAACCATTATTCATTTATTATCGATAATAAAATGACAATGTAACATATTTCATTAACATCACTTATCATTGTGGGAATATTATTACTGTCATTATATTATTACTACATTGTTACTGTTGTTTTTTAACTTATTTTCATTGTAATTGGTATTAAATTAAGAATCTGGAATGGCACAGTAGTGCATAAGAGTCAAGTTTGGTGGATCGATTGTCTGGGCGTCGCTGTGTCCAAGACGATCGATTTATACACAATCCCTTCCCTGCCAGACTGTCCTTTTCCCGTCACACCGTCTGTCGACAAGTGATTCAAATCCTCCTTTCATTGCGAAGTGATGTATAATCGTCGGCCCCCCCCCCCCATTTTTTTTTTTTTTTTTTTTTTTTTTTTTTTTTTTGACGTCGGACGCACGTACGTGTGTATGTGTGTGTATACGTGTGTATGTGTGTGTATACGTGTGTATGTGTGTGTATACGTGTGTATGTGTGTGTATACGTGTGTATGTGTGTGTATACGTGTGTATGTGTGTGTATACGTGTGTATGTCTGTGTGTTTATGTGCGTACGTGTGTGTGTGCACAGATGCAT
>NC_134805.1:38359864-38362364 GCF_046742065.1 Oratosquilla oratoria | reverse complement strand
TCATATATTTATATATTTATTTGTTTGTTTATTCATTATTTTTATCAACAATATATTATAACTATTATCATTATTCAGCAGAGGGAAGCTTGCCAAATGTCTAGAGAAAATTCGTGTGTGTGTGTGTGTGTGTGCCGCGTCCTATAGTGTATGTATATTTGTCTCGCGAATTTTCAATAAAGATGAGAAAGGGGGACGACAAAGGAACGAGATAAAGGATCAACTCGAGTGACCTTTGGCATAATATATATATATATATATATATATATATATATATTTTTTTTTTAAGGAACAAACGCATACAGGCGCGCATGTGTGTGTGTGCAAATGTGTATATGGTGACGTGTGCGTACATTTGATTTTGGCATTGCGTTCACAGTTTCTCACATTTTCCTATATTATCATTATGATCACGTGACTTGTGGCATATCAACTCGGTTGATGACGTCACGTCGTTATGGATACAGATTACTGTGTGTGTGTGTATGTGTGTGTGAGTGTGTGTGTGCGCTCCTGTGTGCATGTGTGTTGACATAAACATTATACAAGAAAGGAGCAACGCTCGTGGCGTCCTGTGTCTTATTCTCCAATTATCATAGTGTGTGTGTGTGCGCGCGCATATCATAGACGAGAATTCCATATGTGTGAGGGCGATTTGAGAGTATTGGCCTGAATATATTATATATATATATATATATATATATATATATATATATACATACATACATACATACATACATACATACATACATACATACATACATATATGTGCTCTTCTGTGATGGCTCTTGTTTTCATTATATCCCCTCCCCCCGCCCAAAAAAAAAAAAAAAAAATCGCTGATTTTGGTTGTGACGATGGTGGGTCGAGTCTGTTAGATGGTAATGATATAAACATCAAGGTGTGTGTGTGAAGGGCTTCCTTTGGCCCAATGTAAACACAGGTGAAGATTGGTGGCACCACAAGGTAGGGCTCTTACTTCATAGCACAGTGGTACAGTGCGCGCAGTGTGTGTTTGACAGTTTGATTAAGCAGCTGTACCTACGGGACTCGAACCCTAAATCTTGTGGTACTAAACCACCACAAGAATAGTATGCCACCAACTGTACCACGGGGTGGGTGTACAAAAGAGACTACTTGCGCCATGTGTGTGTGTGTGTGTGTGTGTGTGTGTGTGTGTGTGTGTGTGTGTGTGTGTGTGTGTGTGTGTGTGTGTGTCGGGTGTTACAACGTAGAAAGAGTTCGAACCTTGCCCACTGTTGTCGTGGACACCAAGAAGGTCCGGATGCGGGTAAACCCCAACTGTGCCCCCCCTCCGATTGGAACCTTCACAATAAACACTGTTAACCTCCAAGTCTAGTTAATGGAGACTATCATAAACCTTAGTTAAAGCTTGAATGGTACTTGTCTGAACACCCAGAATAAATGTTAATACTACGAGGGTGGCTGAGCGGGTTAGGGCGTCGTTACTTGCGGCGAAGGTCGAGGTGAGGGCGGTTCGAATCCTGCTACCGGCGAAGTTGAATCAAAGGCATGGTTCATTAAAAGCCCTCTGAGGGTGGAGTGTGTGACGTTAAACCATATTACTACGAGGGTTCTCCCCCACTTCCCCCCCCCCGTATCCCTTATCTTCCCCCTCTCTACCCTTCTCCCCCGTTCTTCACTTCTCTCACCTTCCCCTACATCTCTCCCCCTCCTCCCACTTCTCTCTCCCTTTCTCCCCCTTCTCCATCTCACACTTCCCCTTTCTCCCCCTCCCCCCTCTTCTCTCCCCCTTCTCCCACTCTCTCACTCCCTTCCTTCCCCTCTCCCCCATTCCCCCATTCTTCCAATTCTCTTACCCTTCTCCCACCTCTCTCCCCCTTTCCTCCTTTTCCCCTGTCTTCCAACTTCTCTCCTCCTTTTCCCCTGTCTCCCAACTTCTCTCCCCCTTCCCCTTTTCCTCCACCCCCTTCTCCCCCTTCCCTCTCTTCTCTCCCTCCTCCCTCTTCTCCTTTACCGTCCCCCCTTTCTCCGTTGAATTAGCAGTCGAGTGTGTGTGTGTGTGTGTGTGTGTGTGTGTATGCATGGATTGCAGGCAAGAGGGACATTTGTGTCCCTCATTGGGGTCCAACGTATGTTTATTTACACAATGTAAATACCCATCCCCCCTCCTCTTCCCAACCTTCTCTTCTCTTCTTACCCACCTCCTCCTCCTCTTCCTCCTCCTCCTCCTTCCCCTCCTCCTTCTTCTCCCCCTCACAGGCCATCCTCCATCTTTCTACTTTTCCTCTCTTTAGTTTCCTCTCCTCTCTTCCTCTCTTTTCCTCCTTCCCTCCTCTGCCTCCTTCTTTCTTTTCCTCCCTCCCTCCTCTGCCTCCTTCTTTCTTTTCCTCCCTCCCTCCTTCCCCTCCCCTTCTCTCCTCTCCTCTCTTTCTTTACCCTTTGTCCCACCTTACCTCCCTCCTTTCCTCCTTCCCGCCTTCCCTTCTTCCTTTCTTTTCCTCCCTCCCTCCTTCTC
>NC_134805.1:38347364-38349864 GCF_046742065.1 Oratosquilla oratoria | reverse complement strand
AATGACAATTGCAATGGTGACAAGAAGTGAAATACAAAGTGGAAGAGAGCGAAAAAGAGAAAACGAGGGTGAGATGGCATGGAAAAGAGCAGAATAAGGTGAAATAAGGGGTAAAATGGACGTGAAATGATGTATATGTAAGAACGAAAGGGTTTGAAATAATAGGCGAAACGGAGCGAAAAAGAGTCGAAATAATAGGTAGAATAAGACCAGGAACGATAGACAAAGGGAATAGATGCTGAAAGCGAAAATACTCTTAAAAAGAAAGTTAGAATAACAAAGATAAAAAAGTAAATCAAATTGAAAAAAAACAGAGGAAAAAGAGAAAAAGTAGATAAAATTTAGCAAAAAAGAGAAAAAAGTAAATCAAATTGTGCAAAAAGAGAAAAAGAAATTTGTGCACAAAAGAGAAAGTAAATGAAAAAAGAAAAGAAAAATGGGGTCGTATCAAAAGCCTATTACACAAGATGGAGTGAATGATAGATGTCTGTGTGTGGATCAATAGGCCATCCGAATGCGGTGGAGCGGATGTGGAGGAGGAAGAGGAGGAGGTGGAAGATGGACTCAAGGACAAGACGGTTGAGGAGAAGAAATATACGAAATGTGTCGTCGTCGGGTCTATGAGTGTGGAAACACACACACACACACACACGTGGGTTAGAGCGTCGCTACTTGCGGCGGAGGTCGAGGTGACGACAGTTCGAATCTTGCAGCCAGCGAGTTGGACTAAGGGTATGGTTCATTTAATTCTACGTTATAAAGTCTTCTGTAAGGGGCACCGTCCTAGACTCCTGGAAGGGGGAGTTCGCGACATTAAACCGTATCTCATACGTACGTACGTACATACATACATATATATATATATATATATATATATATATATATATATATTATATATATATATATATATATATATATATATATATATATATGGAGGTGTGGTGGCAAAAGAAACATTAAGGCTAGAGTATAGAGCTTTATTCAGAACCAGACGTTTTAACCTCTTGGGCCCTCCTCAGTGGACTGAATACAGAATAAGAATCAAAGTCCGTCAACAGCTTACATTGTGATCTGACGACCCTGCGTGACCTCATCCCGGTCTCGTTGTCCCCCCACACTCGCCAACTGCCAGCTGTGCGGACGTTTGAGCCCAGGACATGAACCCCTTACGAGAATTTATTTTCTCGGTGGCAACAAATTCTCGTAAGGGGTTCATATCCATGGCCCAAACGTCCGCAAAGCTGGCAGTTGGCGAGTGTGTGTGTGTGGGGGGGGGGGACAACGAGATCGGGATGAGGTCACGCAGGGTCGTCAGACCACAATGTAAGCTGTTGAAGGACTTTGATTCTTATTCTGTATTCAGTTCATTGAGGAAGGCCCAAGAGGTCGAAACGTCTGGTTCTGAATAAAGCTCCTTAACGTTTCTACACTATGACCAACACCAGGAATTTTTATTCAGCTGAGGGAAGAATCACGAACCAGATCAAGACACTTTACCCACTGTGTCACCACATTTACCGTGTGTGTGTGTGTGTGTGTTTATTTACCTAGTTGTATCATACGGGAAGGGAGCTATGCTCGTAGTGACCCGTCTATCTTTTAGTATCTAGTTTGTTCTTAAATTCTTGTATGGTTTTTGCAATTTGTTCCAGACGCCCACTCTGTATGGTAAATTATTTTTTGTTTTTTTGAGTTTTTGAGTTTCTTTTCACGTCCTCTTGTTTTTCTCTTATCCCACTTTAATAAATCATATCTGTCAAGGACTTCTATGCCTTTCATGATTCTGTAGATGGCCAGTAGATCTCCTCTTTCTCTTCTTTGTTCCAGGGTTGGTAGTTCCATTTTGGACAATCTTTGTTCGTATGTCAATTTTGAAAGTGTTGGTGCCATCTTTGTTGTTGCTCTTTGGAGTCTCTAATTTCTTTATATACATATATATATATATATATATATATGTATATAAATATATATATATATATATATATACTGTGTGTATATATATATATATATATATATATATACCCCCATATATATATATATATATATATTTTTTTTCCCTCTTGTACTGGGTGTCTATAGTGTCGTAGCATACCCCAATCTTGGTCTTATCAGTGTGACTTATATTCTATTTACCATTACTCCATCCAAGTAATTAAAGGCCAATTTTATTGATTTTAGTCAATTGTAGGTTTCTCCGACTATTTTGTTAATATGTTTGTCTGGTGACATGTCTTTGCTAATAATTAATCATTTTCCGAGCTATTTTTTTTTTAACTTCCTTTGTACCAATTTTATATTGCCGTGATATTCTATTTATACTTTTTCCAAACTCCATTATACTACATTTCTTGATGTTGAAGTGTGTGTGTGTGTGTGTGTATTGATCACGTGTTGGACTCTTGATCGATAGCTATGACCCTCCCGGAGGAGAGATCATACATGCGCGATGGATGGGTAATTCTGTGACCTTACCCATATGCGTACGCGCGCACACACACAC
>NC_134805.1:38322364-38332364 GCF_046742065.1 Oratosquilla oratoria | reverse complement strand
AAATCAAATCTATTTCATGACAGTATGAGTCCATTATTTCTTGTCTGATTCTCATTCAGTGTGGAATTTTTGTCACATTTGATGCTGTCAGTTCCCTTTAGAAATAAAGACCTGTATCAAGTCACCTCTGAGTCGGTCTAGCTATCTCTCTTGCTCTCTTGCTCTCTCTTCTAGTGTGTCTCCCAGTGTGTCACACCAGCACGCCAGTCGCGCGTTGGATGTGTATTTGCACACGAAGCCTTAGATGATCGCTTGACAAAGATAGTATCAAGGCCTCTTTCTCTCTCTCTTTTCTGGAATACCATCTGTCCTACGATTTTTGCTTTGTTATTTATTTGTTGTTAATTGGTTACTGAATGAACCTTTCATTTAATGAGGCTGTCTTTCAGCGCGTGACTACATATATATATATATATATATATATATATATATATATATATATATATATATATATATGTGTGTGTGTGTGTGTGTGTGTGTGGATATGTATATATGTATGTAAGAGAAAATATCCTCCCGGATATAGGATTAATTTTTTGTCCTCCCATTCTCTCCACTTCGTCCTTCACTTACTGTTGTTGTTGTTGTTGTTGCTCTTGTTAACTCCAAGGGCACAGATGAAGGACCCTTTCCTGAGGGACTTACGGTATGGCACCTTGTCAATCAAGGTTCGGTTTTTTTTTTAATCAAATTAGGCTCAATTTGTTCTCACCGTTTTTATTGGCTGAATAAGATCGGCTGTCGACACAAAGAACAATTTTATATGTACGTGAGCATAGCTGTCGTGTTAAATTATACATCTAAATAAATTATTAAGTATTTTAGAGCGACTGGGAGTATTCTTGTCCGGTATTATAAGACCAAGCTTAGACACAGAGATGCTTTTAAGAATACGGCCTCCTGGAAGCCTTGACATTTTCACCCCCGCCCCCACTCCCCTCCCCCTTCCCTCCCTCCCACCTTCGCCCTTTTGTTTCTGGGCAGTTTTCTCACCTCCGCCCCCAAAGTCTCCGAAGGTGGCAACAGTCCTCCCTTTAAGATCGAAGTGCCGCACCAGAGACTACTAAATAAAATCGAAGCCCATGGCATAGGAGGAAAAGTGTTAGAATGGATTAGAGCTTGGTTCAGTGACAGAAAACAGCGGGTCATCAAAAATGGTGTTATTCAACTATACAAATGCATTTATTTATGTATTTTAATTGTTATTTACATTGTTATAGTTTTAATTTATTATTAATATGATTTTTTTTTTTTTTTTTTTTTTTTTTTTTTTTTGCAAACGACCTAGATATTGATAAAAAGGTATACTGTCGGCATGCTTTGCCTTTGTAATACTTTGTAGTCCGGGTGGGGGAGTGTTTGTAGTGGGGTTCCCCAGGGCTCGGTTTTCGGTCCCCTATTGTTCATTATGTACACCAACGACTTGGACAATGGAATTAATAGTGATGTTAGTAAGTTTGCTGACGACACTAAAATAGGACGCCTAATTAGGTCAGGAGACGACGCCGAGATTCTTCAGAATTATCTTAAGAAATTGTTCACATGGTCGGTGAAATGGCAAATGAACTTCAATATCTCAAAGTGCAGCGTGTTAAATGTAGGGCTACTTAACCCCGAAAATAGATATAGCTTAGATAACACGATTTTAGAGAAAACTGAGTGCGAGAGAGACTTGTGAGTTCTAGTGAGTCCTGACCTTAAATCCAGGAAACAGTGCATTAGCGCCAGGAATAAAGCTTTCATAGCATTAGGTTTCATTGCTAGGACGGTTACGAATACAAGTGCAGAGGCAATTATCAAAACCTATCTAGCGTTATTTAGACCAAAATGGTACGTGGGCCCAGAAATTTCCCTGACGAAGAGAGGCTTGGGCACCTTAACTTTCACTCTCTGGAAAGACGTAGGGGTGATCTAATAGAGGTCTTTAAGTGGATCAAAGGCTTTAACAAGGGTGACGGAAATATGGTCATCATATTAAGACAACAGGGCAGGATTCGCAGTAATGGATTTAAACTGGACAAATTTAGATTTAAGAAGGAAATAGGCAAGAATTGGTTTACTAATAGGGTGGTCAACGAATGGAATAGTCTTAGTAACCATGTAGTGAGCGCAGAAACTATCGGTTGTTTTAAGAAACGGTTAGGCAACTTTATGGATGGGGATGACAGATGGTAATGAACATGGAACTGCGTAGTGTAGGCCCTATGGTCTCTTGCAGTCTCCTTCATTCTTATGTTTTTATGTCTCCTTTCTTTCTCTCTCTTTCTCTCTGTCTCTCTGTCTCTCGTTTCTATCTCTGACCAATGACGTCACCAAGGGCATGAGTTTGCCAAGTTTGGTTCTTCTTCGTCTTTTTATTATTTTATTAATTATTCATGTATTTATATACATGTTTATCAGTTTATAATTCATTCTCTTTATATGTTTTATCTTTTATTTTCATCTGCTATTTCCCCGTCTACTGTGAATGTCTTTCAAATCAGCTGGGAACGTGTTCGATAAACTAAATACATCGATTTTTTTTTTTTAATCCAATGGGCGGGAAGTTTGGTGTGTGTGTGCGTGTAAGATCATAGCATTACCCATAGATCGGTCATATATGAGCTCTGAGCTCTCTTTCGGGAGGGAAATAGCTGTCGATCACGAGGCCAACATGTGATCGAAGACCATGGTGAATCACACACACACACACACACACACACACACACACACACACACACACACACACACACACACACACACACACACACACACACACACATATATATATATATATATATATATATATATATATATATATATATAATGTACGTTCTCATACTGCCTCGGTAGTTTGTTATACAAGAACAACAAAGAAAACAATGAACAGAAGAAGAACAGAAAGAAGGCGCGAGCCAATATAAAATCCTCCCCTTCATCCTCCTCCTCTTCCACCTCCTCCTCCTCCTTTTCTTCTTCTCCCCTCCTCCTCTTCTTTCTTCTCATCCTTCACCTCTTCCTGCTCAGGTTTCTACTCTTCCTCTATATCCTCTCCCCCCTTTTCCTCCTATTCTCTCTCCTCCTCCTCCTCTCTCCAAAGTCTTCTAGTCCTCCTCTTCCTCTCCTGTCCTCGTTCTTCAATCTTTTACTCCTCTTCGTTCTCAATCTCCTCCTCCTTCTCCTCCTCCTTCTCCTCCTCCTCCTCTTCCTCCTCCTCCTCACCCCCCTCAATTCACCTCATTCTTTTACTCCTCCTCGTTGTCAACATCCTCCTCCTCCCACTCCCCTCTCCTCAATCTTCTACTCCTCGTTCCCAACCTCCTCCTCCTCCTCCTCCTGTTCATACATCTGATTGGTCGAGGTCTGCACCCAATGAGCCTTGAAGATTGGGTGACTGGACTGAGCCAAGTGATTGGAAGTCAAAACTCAGACTTTTAGATAATCACATTTATGATGAAATAACAATCGTGTTATTTTGAATAACGCCAACCACCCCCCTTTTGTTTTAATGTTTCATTAATCACACACACAGCTATATGTATATATTATAATTAATTATATATATATATTATATACATGTATATACGAGTACATATATACACGCATATATATGTATACACACGCGCACGCATATCTACTATAATAAAGTAGTAGCCTCTTGAATAATCAATTTCCGCCCGCACTAAAATTAAATGAAAATAACCAATATTTCAACATTTGGTAAAATTATACAATCATTTTACATTCACATGCTTTCTTCTTACAAAAGCTATCATGGTTTGTGGCAACATTAATTTCACAAATATGAATAATATTTATGGACACATACAATGGTTTGTTTAATCATATTAATTCTTATGTCACAAAAATGCTAAGCGACTTAAGGGGACACTATTTGTTTATTTGTTTGTTTGTTTGTACACGAACTCCTCCTAGGGTTTTGGAGATAGACCCCCATAACCATATATATTCTGATACCCTATCACTCCAGGTACTTGGATAACTATATTTCATTTCCAACAAATATTATTTTGACTAGGGTTAAGGGTTAAAGGAGTATGGTGGGGTAACACGTCACTACTGTAGTCTCCCCTAATAGAATTGGCATTTTGTAACAAAAATTACAATGATTAAACATCATTGTATGTGTTCGTGAATATTATTTATATTTGTGAAATTAATGTTGCCACAAACTATAGCCTTTGTAAGGGGAAAGCATGTAAATGTAAAATGATTGTATAATTTTACCAAATGTTGAAATATGGGTTATTTTTATTTTTCGCGGGCGATAATAAACTCGAATTCAAAGATAATAAAAAACTAGTTCAATTTTTCTCTTACGTCCGAATATATTTTATTTCCGAAGGGCGTCTCTCTCCTCAAATTGATTTTTTTTTTCTTACTTTCTTAACACTTTATTTTTGTTTCCTTTTTCCTGACAGTCATTATGCCACGGAAAAGAAAGGGTTAAAGTTAGGTGGTTTATG
Source organism: Oratosquilla oratoria (assembly GCF_046742065.1). Lineage (NCBI taxonomy): Eukaryota > Metazoa > Arthropoda > Malacostraca > Stomatopoda > Squillidae > Oratosquilla > Oratosquilla oratoria. The sequence continues at coordinate 38,327,898 of NC_134805.1, read as the reverse complement.
GTGTGGGAACATGCCACTACTGTAGTGTCCCCTTAAGTCGCGTAGCATTTTTGTGATATAAGAATTAATATGATTAAACAAACCATTGTATGTGTCCATAAATATTATTTATATTTGTGAAATTAATGTTGCCACAAACCATGATAGCTTTTGTAAGAAGAAAGCATGTAAATGTAAAATGATTGTATAATTTTACCAAATGTTGAAATATTGGTTATTTTCATTTCATAGTGTAGGCGGAAATTTATTATTCCCAAACTCCTCCTAGGTTTTTGCAGATAAACCCCTATAACCATACATATTCTGAAGATAAATAAACGAGATACAATTCTTCACCCATTAGCTGTAGACATTTATTGTCAATACACAAACACACACACACATGCACATACACACGCACGCAAAAGAATGTGTACATATGATATTTGTGTTTGTGTATGCATGTATTTTCAAACTAGGGTTTCCCAACCTTCGGAGTGGGGGCGCACACCTAGGAGCGAGAGTGTTTAAAGCTATATTTCATTTACCCCTAAAAAATATTTTGGTTAGGGATAAGGGTTAAAGTTAGGTGGGGTATGGCTAGGTTAGGGATTATTCACAAACTCGCAGCAACGCGCGGGTAATTTGGCTAATATATATATATATATATATATATATATATATATATATATATATATATATATATATATATATATATATTTGTGTGTGTGTATATGATAGGTGGAACTAGTTCTGAAAGTCCGGCCCCAATTAGATAAAATCGCCCAACGGCAGTGTGAAGAGAACCTATGAAGAACATCCAACGAGACGCAATGTGAATAAAATCGTATGACGTCAGCCAGACAAAAAAAAGGGTTATACGTCGCCAGGTACGGAAAGGGAATAAAAAAAAAAAAAAAAAAAAAAAAACGGAGTTCTCCCCCTAGATTTATAAACACGATGGTGGTCCCCAAGGCTTGTTTGTGGTGTAAGGCAAAATCTTCCATAAATGATCTTATGCTTGAATCTGTAATGATGTAAACACGTAAACAAGCAATTAACTCAGTGTTGAGTCTTCAGCATAAAGCGCAAAGGTCAAAGTCCGTTATATCGAGGTGGTGTCCGTAATACGAAGGGGATATGGTAATCATTGTGTGCAGGTAAATTCCAATGTTCATTTTGCGGTGTTCTATATATTTTAGTATATTTTATGTTACTATATTTATGTAGTTTATTTCATACTATTGTTATGTATATTGTTGTATTCTATAGTTATTGCTATTCTAATTATGTATATGTGTTTATATATATATGTATATGATCATGCTTTGTCAACGAGACGCAGGCAATAATGATAATAATAATAGTAATAATAATAATGATGATGATAATGATAATAATGATAATAATGGTAAATGAATAAATAAATAAATAAATCCAGCCAGGTATACTCAAGGCTGTAGACAAACACAGGTATGCAGTAAACAAACAGATCCAAACAAATCTGCAAACACCAAACGCTCGTGGGAAAAAAAAAAAAAAGCACGCCCAAGGAAGAGGGTGAACGCAGTCTTCGTTGTATTAAAATCGTGTAAACAAACAATCGTGTTTTTACACCCTGATTGATCACAAAAGCACATTTACTGCCAGCGGGTGATGGAAGCCCCCCCCCCCCCACTTGCACTCCCATTGCCGTGAGACGATTTTATTTATCTCCGTGGTGCCCTCTGCCCGTTCCCTCCCACTTTTCCCCCTCCCTCCACTCCTCCCCTTCCCCCTTCCCCCTTCCCCTTCCACTCCCCCTTCTCCCCTTCCCCTCCTCCTCCCCCTCCCCTTCTCCCCTTCTCCCCTCCTTGCCTCCCCACCCCTTCTCCTCCCCCCACTCCTCCTCCCCTTCCACCTCCTTCTACTCCCCCTTCTCCCCTTCCTCTCCTCCCCTTCCCCTTCCCCCTCCTCTCCCCTCTCCTTCTCCCTCCTCTCCCCTCCCCTTCTCCCCCACCCTTTCTCCTCCCCCCACTCTTCCTCACCTTCCACCTCCTCCTTCTCCCCCTCCCCTTCTTCCCCTCCCCCTTTTCCCATTCCCCCTCTCCTACTCCCCCTTCCTTTCTTCCCTACCACGTCTCCTCCCTTCCCTCTCCTCCCCTTCTCCTCTCCTCCCCCTCCCCACCCCTTCCCCTCCGCAACCCCTTCCCCTCCCCGCCTCCCAATCCTCCTCCTTCTGCCTTTCTTCCCCCTCTCCTTCCCACCCAGTGGATTGCAACTTTAGTCTTTATTCAGTTTGTCGTCAGGCGATGTTGTTCGTCTCCTTGGCTCTGGCGCCGCATACGATGGAGAAAAAAAAAAAAAAAAAAAGTGACCCCCCTCCCACACCCCCACACCCCCATCCCGTACAAGATTAGATTCACCTGACGCCATCGTGAACATATGATAGAAAAATATTTTATTATATTCCCTTTTGTTCTCTGTCTCCTCTCTCTCTCTCTCTCTCTCTCTCTCTCTCTCTCACTCTCACTTTCGTCAAAAATGAAATTGTCCCATACATTAATACATGCATTCGAAGCCAGGATTGATTTATTTTATGTATTTTGTTTATCTTATTTTTCTATTTATTTGTAGTTATCCAATGTTATTATATATATATATATATATATATATATATATATATATATATATATATATATATATATGTGTGTGTGTGTGTGTGTGTGTATTTGTACAACACTGAATGGGTCCCAGTGACTAGAGATACATTTTTATCAACCACAATGCACTTTAATTCTAAGCCATTAACATCGGAAGAACCGTGGAGGCACATGCAGAAATTGAAACGTGGTACGCCCGAGGACTCGAACCAACGGCCAGCACGTGACCAGTGCTTGTAGTGACTTAGACCATTATCTATCTTGATGGTGTAATGGTCTAAGTCACTACAAGCACTGGTCACGTGCTTGCCGCCGTTGGTTCGAATCCTCGTGCATACCACGTTTCAATTTCTGCATGTGCCTCCACGGTTCTTCCGATGTTGATGGCTTAGAATTAAAGTGCATTGTGGTTGGAGAATATATATATATATATATATATATATGTATGTATGTATGTATGATTGAACGCCAAGGTACGATGAACGGAGCCTTTAGACCCTGACTGATCGGCCACAGAAGCCATCCTGGTGCTGGCTGTTGGTCACTTCCCGCTATCAGCTGTGATGGCGATAATGATAGCAGGAGTCTGTGTCATGCAGGGCTTTCCTGCTGCTGCTGGTGATAGTAGGCGAATGAATGGTTTTAACACCATAGGAAATGGGATAGAGAAAAGTGCCCTCTCTCTCTGTCTGCCTGTCTGTCTTTCTCCTAAAGATTAAATACAAAAGAAAAAACTTCAGTATTTTGCCTTTCTCTCTCTCTCTCTCTCTCTCTCTCTCTCTCTCTCTCTCTCTCTCTCTTTCTCTTTCTCTCCCTTCTAAAGATTAAGTAAAAAAAAAAAAAAATCTTCAATATTTTGCCTTTTTCTATCTCTATCTCTTTGTCTATCTATCTCCTAAGATTAAGTAAAAAAAAAAAAAAATCAATATTTTGCCTCTCTCTGTCTCTTCTAAAAATTAAGAAAAAGAAAAAAAATCAATATTTTGCCTATCTTTCTCTCTCTCTCTCTCTCTCTCTTTCTGTGTCTTTCTGTCTATATCCTAAGGATTAAGTAAAAAAGATAAACTTCAGTATTTTCTCTCTCTATCACTCGCTTTCTCTCTTTCCTAAAAATTAAGTAAAAAAAGAAAAAAAATTGCCTCTCTCTCTCTCTCTCTCTCTCTCTCTCTCTCTCTTTCTCTCTCTCTCCTCTTTTCTCTTATCTCTTATAAGGATTAAGTCAAAAAGAAAGAACTTTTTGAAGATTTACCTCTCTCTCTCTCTCTCTCTCTATCCTCAAGATTAAGTATAAAAGAAAAGATCTTCAGTATTTTGCCTCTCTATCTCCCTCTCTCACCTTTCTTTTGTCTTTTCTCTTCCAAGGATTAAGTAAAAAAAAAAATGCCTCTCTCTCTCTCTCTCTCTGTCCTAAGAATTAAGTAAAAAAAAATGTTGACATTCTCTCTCTCTCTCTCTCTCTCTCTCTCTCTCTCTCTGTGTGTGTGTGGCTCATTATTCTTTTGTACTTTATTGTATTATATTTCCTTTGAGAATTCAACTCGCGACTTTCTATTTTATTATCTTTTCTTAATGAATTTTGATTACTATGGATTGATTTGTTTATTTTGCCTTTATTTGTGGTTCATAAAAGACCACAGAGAATTGGGCCGCAAATTTGGTCCACTAGATGGTTCATTATTCTTTAGTGAAGAAAATAAAAAAAATCCTATAATTGCTTCATCTAGATAATTTTTTATGGATATTTCAAACTGCGGCAGAAGAATATATATATAAAAAATAAGAATAAAAAGTGCAAAAGTAAAATGCATCGACGTAATACGGATGGTTTTTAACCGTTTCAGCACTGCATGCCTTCAGTAGGCGACTTTGTCGAAGGCTAGCATCACTAGCCACCTTACAGTGCGTCCCTTTTTATTGATATATATATATATATATATATATATGTGTGTGTGTGTGTGTGTATGTATATATATATATATATATGTACATAATTTTTTTTTTTTTTTTTTTTTTTTTTTTTTTAAGGCCGCAAAGCCTTGGCAGGCATAGCAGGTCACACCTACTTTTTTTTTTTTCTTCCTGGCCAATCAGAACCTTGCGATCAATTATGCGAAACCTTTCCCTGTACTGAAGGTCTTCTGAGCTAGTTCATAATCGTGTGGCGGTAGAAGGTGGTGGGTGTTAATTTTGATAGAATGGAAGGCACCATTGTTGGAGGAGTTTTGGAGGTGTTAGGTTATTGGAGGGAGGAGGAGGACGGTAGAAAATGAGGGAGGAAAGGGGAGTGGGTGGTGGACTGGAAGAGGAGGAAGAGTTGGAGGATTTTTGGAGGTGTTAGGCTATTGGTGTAGAGGACTAGTAGTTGAGGTAGAGAGCGGAGAAGAAGGGTAGAAAGTGAGGGAGGAAGGTGGAGTGGATGGTGGATTATGAGGAGGAGGAGGCGGGGATGGAGAGGGAGGAAGGTTGGGTTGGGTGGTGTACTGGAGGAGGAGGAGGAGGAAGAAGAAGAGGAGGAGGAGAGGGAGGAAGGTAGGGTGGGTGGTTTGATGTGTGGTAGTTAGTTGTGTGGCTGTTGTGGTAGCCGGTGCGTGCCAAGTGAAGGTGGTCAGTTTCAAACGACGAAGAACCGTTAAAAGTTCGTTAAAACCGTTACCTGTAACGACTTCGAACATCGATCTTTGAACGATGCGATCTATGTGTGTGTGTGTGTACAGTTTATGGATGTGTGTGTGTGTACATATATGCATGTCCCGAGAAGGGACATGTAACATGATTACTTCTCAAAGATTTTTTTTTTACGCCATAGCGAAGACAATGGCATCTCCCCTGTCAGTTGAATGTAGGGAAGGTGCGAGAAATATAATGTGTATTATACTCTGGATCAAACATGTTTACATGTGTGTGTATATATGT
>NC_134805.1:38272364-38319864 GCF_046742065.1 Oratosquilla oratoria | reverse complement strand
GGTAGATGGCATCCATGCATACATATATCCATCCATACACATACCAAAAATTTGTTGCCCCTTCAGCGAAGGAGGGATGGCCGAAAGCAAACATCCGTCCAAGACACATCTGTTCCATCTTAGCAGCTGGGGCAAGTGGCAGTCACTAGTAACCTTGAGATCTTCGTTGAGGCCTTCTTCTTGAAAAAAAAGATGATATTATCAATGATGATAATTATAGACAGGACGGTGATTGTCAAGCCATTGTAACTTGTATATTGCAATATAGGGAGAAGGGGGAGATGCCTGCCCCCCCCTCTCCACTTCCCTATCCTCCCCCTCCCACCCGCTGACGTCATAGTTATGCAATTTTGTGTCTTTCTTCCTATGGCACCCCGCTGACGTCATCAGCGCCAGATTGCAGATGCGCAGGTGCCAGGGACACAGGGACACTTGTCTAATACTCGGGGGGCCCCCGCCCCTTAATGGTACTCCGCCAAGCGACATTACTCATCTCATGGCTCTAATATATTTATTTCCTTTTTGTTTTTCTTTTTCCTTGTCTTTCCTCTATTCTTGTTTATTTACTGTCTTTTCTTTCTTCTTTTTCTTATTTCCTGTCATTCTTTCCTTTGTTTTTCTCATTTATCTTGTTATTGTTTCTTCTTTATTTTGTTTGCCGCCGGGCGATTTTATTCACCCCCCTGGTACCTCCCCTTCGGTTTAATAAGTTCGCTTAATTGCCGTCTTGATCCAGTTGAACCTTAACGCGTGGACGGCAGTGATCAGCCTTGTATATTTTCCTTTGTCTGTCGCCTGGCGATTTTAATCAGGAGGGAAGGCAGAATATATATATATATATATATATATATATATACAAATGGATGCTTGTATACATATGTATGCATATATATATATATATATAATATACATAAATGTATGTATAAATATATGCATATATATATATATATATATATGTGTGTGTGTGTGTGTGTGTGTGTGTGTGTGTGTGTGAGAGAGAGAAAGTGGGTGGGGAAGGGCAAACGAAGATGTGTTAAGAATAGAGTTTATTGTCCTAACGTTGCGACCAATTTGGTCGCAACGTTAGGGCAATAAACTCTATTCCCAACACATCTTCGTTTGCCCTTCCCCACCCACATTCTCTCTCATTTGTCTGAAATAATTCTAAATATATATATGTATATACATACATGTACCAAAGGCTTTTCCCCCCTTACACGGGGGGGGGGATAGCCAAAAAGAAAAAGGCATAGAAACCACTCCCACCCATTCCATTCCCTATATAACCCCCTCACACCCACGGGCTCAAACAGAGCCCGTGGGAGTGATACTTCACTCCCAAATTAAAAGCATAAATAAATAAATAAATAAATAATACATATCCCACTCCCCTCCACCCTCCTCCCTCCCTCTTATCTTGGCACCTCCTGGATGACGGGCCATCCCTGCATCCTGTCCACTGCCCTGGGTCAGAGGCAGTGTCGCAAGACACAGCACATCCACAGCAAGGCCGCTTCATAAATTCGGCGATCCCCCTCTCCATCCCCTCATGCAGAAAAGGGGAAGACGGGGAGAAATCCATTCGAGCTGCGTCAATTTTTTTCTCGTACATACTTCCTCACCCCTCATCCCCCCCCTCGTACATAACAGCATCATCCATACACAACCTTTCGCCATTCACCCCTATCTTCTGTCCTCTCCCGCCCTTCCTTAACAGACATTCCTCTCTTTTGTAATGCCCCTTTCACCCCATCCATCCATCTCATCCTAAGACGCCCCCTCATATTCACTCCTTTCACCTCTGCCTTCCACACCTCTTTTACTAATCTTTCTTTACTCATTCTTTCCATGTGTCCAAACCATCCTAATACTCTTTCATCAACCCTATCTCCTAGCTCCCTTTCCACCCCTGTTCTCCTCCTCACCTCCTCATTTCTCACTCTATCTAGCCCAGTAACCCCTATCATACTTCAGACATTTCATCTCAAACACATTCAAACTCCTTCTCTCTTCCTCTCTTATGTTCCATGTTTCTGCCCCGTACAATGCTGTTGCCACAATCACTCCTTCATATAACCTCCTCTCAGAATCCATTCCCAGATGTCTTTCTCATTACACTTTTTATTCCACCAAGACATTTACTCGCTTCTCTCAATCAACATTCTACCTTCACCCCAACTCCTCCCTTTCCTGCCACATTCGCACCCAAGTATCTAAAATTATTCACTTGCTCCAGTCTCTCACCCTTAATGCTCACTTCCAGCCTGCTGTCACTCTCTCCCCTTGTATATCTCATCACCTTACTTTTCCCTATATTTATCTTCAGCTTCCTTCTTTCACACACCTCAAACTCTGTCACCAACTTCCTCAATCCCTCCTTTGATCCTGCTACAAGCGCAGTGTCGTCAGCAAACAACAACTGGCTTATTTCCCACTTTTCTCTATTTTCTTTAACCATCTCCAACCCCTGACCCACTACCCTTGCATTCACCTCTCGCACCACCCCATCCATGTATAGATTGTGTGTATATATATATATATATATATATATATATATATATGTATATATATATATGTATGTATATATGTGTATATATATATATATATATATTTATATACATACATACATATAGACCAAAAGAATGGAGGAGACTGCAAGAGAACCTAAAGCCTACACAGGGCAGTTCCATGTCCCTTACCAGCTGTCATCCCTATCCATAAAGTTATCTCACCTTCTCTTAAAGCAACCGATAATTTCAGTGCTCGCTACATCATAAAATATATTCCAAACGTTAACCACTCTGTTGGTAAACAGGTTCTTGACCATGTCCTTCTAAATGTGGCCAAAATTCTTTGGCGTAGGGAACACTATGGCCGTATCCTTGCCCCCCACTGAGGAAGGGGACCTCTGTGGAGTCTTGCTTTGAGAATGTGGTCTTCATACGGGGTCCCCCAAGTGTAGTCCTTTGCACCAAGAGCTTCCCAAAGCTGAATAAAATCTCATCTTTTCAAATAGAATAAATGGATAAAGTGTTTATGTGCGTGCGTACGCGCACGTGTGCGTGTGTACATTGTATGTGTGCGCGTCTGTGTGTATATGTGTATAGATATGCGTGATTATAAATGTACTGGGTATATATAGGCGTACTTGTAGACCGTAGACTTACTCTCATGAGAGTGAGTTCCACTCTCACGAAAGCTGGCCCTGTTGCAAGGATAGTGAGAGTAACACCAAAGCTGCCATCCCGGTTCACTCTCGTGAGACTTAGGTACTCTCGTGAGAGTTAGGTGTTTTCGTGAGACGTAGGCTACTCTCGTGAGAGTTAAGTACTCTCGTGAGACTTTACTCCAGTGAGAGTTAGGTACTCTCGTGAGACTTTACTCCTGTGAGAGGCAATCTCGTGAAACTCAGGCTAATCTCGTGAGAGTTAGATACTCTCGTGAGACTTGGGATTCTCTCGTGAGAGGCAATCTCGTGAAACTGAGGCTACTCTCGTGAGAGTTAGGTACTCGTGAGAGTTAGGTACTCTCGTGAGACTTAGGCTACTCTCGTGAGAGCTATTCCTCACACTCTCGCAGTGTGGTAGAAGGAGACCTTGACCAAACACCTGCACAAAACAGGTGTTTGATGGGTTAAACAGATGTACGTGCACCTCCCCCCGCCCCCTTCTTCTTCCTGTCGCTTTCCTCTCTTTCCCCCCTCTCTCCCCTTTCTCCTCTTCCCCTCCCTTTTCTGCCTTCCCTTTCCCTTTTCCTCTTTTGTATAATTATTCCATTCCTCTCCCTCCCTCTCTCTCTCTCTCTCTCTCTCTTTTTTTTTTCTCTTTTTCTCTCTCTCCCTCTCCTACTCTCCTTCTCTTTCACAGTCTAATCCTCCGTTCTTCCGTTTTCTCTCCTCCCTTTTCTCTAAAATCCGCCTCCTGTTCCTCCTCTTTTCACTCTTTAGCTCTTTTGTGTCGGTATAGGTCACCAGCTCTTTGTCAAAAAGCTGGTGGTGCTCGGGAGCGCCAGGTTGAGGATATAGAACCTGAATACTGGGTGATCTTTTTCCCATTTTTATGTTTGCTGTCGTGTGATTTTATTCATGCACGTGTCACGTCACACGCGTCACGTCACACACATGTCACGTCACACACGTGTCACGGTCCCGCTTGCGTGTGACATGCAACTGATACATCATTTTCTGCTGACACGGACGCTGACGCGGCCTTGTGGGAAGTCATACTCAGTCTCACAACGTATCAAAGTCTTCATGTCTCACGGGAGGTCTCCAGGTCCCACGAACAAACTTCAGTCCTCACGGGCAGTCTTCAGGTCTCACGGGAAGCTTCCGGGTCTCACTGAAAGTCGTCGGGTCTCACGAGAGACCTTCAGGTCTCACGGCCGCGGTCTCTATAGAAGCCAAAAGAGGACATATTCCCTATTCCGTGAGATCATCCCGTTTGAATAAAATTGCCTGGCGGCAGGCAGGAAGGAAACGAGAATTTATTCGTCTGATAATTATAATTTATGTGTATTCATTTATTTCTTTCTAAATCTCTTACTCCATATGATTGCATTTTTTGAGATTTTGTAATTGTACATACATACATACATATACCAAAGGTTTTTTCCCCTTACACGGGGGGGTAACCAAAAAGACAAAGGCATAGAAACCATTCCCACCCATTCTATCCCCTACATATTCCACTCCCCTCCACCCTCCTCCCTCCCTCTCATCTTGGCTCCACCTGGATGACGGGTCATCTCTGCATCCTGTCCACTGCTCGGGGTCAGAATCAATGTCGCAAGACATAGCACATCCACAGCAAGACCGCTTCATTAATTCGGCGACCCCTCCTCTCCGTCCCCTCATTCAGAAAAGGAGAAAATATGAAAAATATTCATATTGGAAGAACAAAAAGAAAGACACATTGACCCATTTATTTATTTATTTATTTGTTTGTTTTATTATTGTAACGTATACAATAAAACGTCAACTGTTAAGAGTATAACTAGGTCCGTGGGAGGTCAACGAGCATGATCATTTAAATGACATTGTACATCAGGCAACATTTATGGCACGTTGTTGACCTGTCGACGTTATTGTGCAAATTTATTAAGTAGTTTTTTATTTTTGTTATTATTTTGTTATTATTATTGATTTATTTATCACGATTTATTTTTATTTGATTTATATATTCATTATTATTATTATTATTATTATTATTATTAATTATTATTTTATATTCTAGGATGTTATAGATCACTTTTTTACACATCGAAAGATCTTAGATATTTCCTCCCGTTTCTAAAACAGAATATTCCTATAGTTACCAGGGTTACCAACCAAATCGAGTGATACCAACATTTCCGCTACTGAACGAAACTTTATTATTATTATTATTGTTATTATTATCATTATTATTATTGCTGCCAGCAGTCGATTTTATTCAACAAAAGTCTTCGGACCGATGATTAGCGTGCCGGTCTCACGCACTTTCCCAGAGAACTGAGACTGTTGAGATTGGTGACCGGGAACCAAGGTCACGACCCGAGCGAGCTACAAAAAGAAAAAAACGGGTCACGGCGAGTGTAAGCTTCCCCCCCCCCCCCAATACAGGATAAGCACAGTTTCGCGAAATGCGATTAAGTTAACGCAATTAGGTTAAATGCAGTTACGAAGTTGATCTCTTCCTCCGGGGGTCGATTAAGGTCAAGGCTTGGGTCAGGTGAGGTCACTCTCGTAGATTTGCCAACTCATTTCATCGTTGAAGGTAGAAGTTGAAGAGCCTACGCCAGGAGGTGCTTAGTAGCTGCGGCCGAAGCCGTCACCTTTGCCCTGTTATGCGCTTTGAGGACTGTTGAGGGGGCAGGTTAACAAATAGTCCTGCTGGGAATCGCAGAGAAGTACGGGTTTCGAACCCACAACTAAGTGAATGCGGGTCTACGCTGAGGCACACTTGTCCCTCCTCCTCCTCCCCCTCCTCCTCTCTCTCCTCGTTTTCCTCCTCCTCTTCTCCCCCCTCCCCCTACCTCTAGAAGAGGCCTATATCAACCGAATAACATCGGTTGACGACAATACTTGCGTGTCTGTCAGTTCGCTCTCTCTCTCTCTCTCTCTCTCTCTCTCTCTCTCTCTCTCTCTCTCTCTCTCTCTCTCTCTCTCTCCCTCTTACACACACACACACACACACACACGCACACACACAATTGTCCTTTTGACAACTTTCTCGTTGGTGTGTCCTAGCTCCCGCCAGGTGATTTTATTCAGTTGGGGGAAATGCACACGCTGCATCCCGTGCTCGACTCGTGATCAACAGCTGACGCCCTGCCGGATGAGAGTAAGGAGGGCAGTGTGTCTGTTTGTGTGTAATAATAATGATAATGATAATAGGTTGAATCAATAGCGATACAGAGATACACTATCCATGCTGTATACAAATTGTATTAACTAGTTTAATTTTAATACATCATGTGCTAGGCGTTGTTGTCCACATATGATGGCCTTTTGTTTGCTGCGACCGAGAGGTCGGGGCCATATCAGTGTTGATAAGGTCGAAGATTGCGTGTGTACTTTCCTTCACTTTGCCCACAAAAGAGAAAAATGAGATGTCAAATTTTATTTGAAGCTTGTTTACTTGTGGCCATTTTGGTTTGGTGTTGGGAGGAGGAGGAGGAGGAGGAGTGATGGGTGGAGGAGGTTTGGGAGTGAGGGTAAAAAGGATTGTGGATGGTAGAACTCTCTCTCTTTCTCTCCCCCCCCGCTCTCTCTCTCTCATCCTCTCTTTCTCTCCGTTTCAGGGTTCTCAGAGAGAGAACATAGAGGCCTATGTTGATTGGTACTTCATTTTCTCTAATTGCCCCCCCCCCCCCGCGCGCTTAAGCACCTTTCATTCTCTAAGAAGACGCAGAGTGCGGGGTGCTCTAATAGAGGTATTCAAATAAGTTGAGGGCTTTAACAAGGGTAGCGCAGGCAAGGTCATCACACTAAGACACCAGGACAGGACTCGTATTAACGGGTTTAGATTTGCCAAATTTGAATTTAAGAAGGAAATAGGCAAGAACTGTTTACCAATAGAATGTTTAACGAATGGAATAAACTATTGGTTGTTTTAATTAAGAAAAGATGAGATAAATTCATGGATAGGGACGGACATGGAACCGCCTAGTGTAGGCCTTATGGCCTTCATTCTTAAGGTCTAAAATCACCCGTTCCTTCGCCAAATCAACGTCTTATCAATTCTCTCCAGTGTTTACAGGTTATGTACATTGTTTAAAAACGAATGAATAAATAAATTAAAAATACATAAAAAATATTTTTTTCCAGAGCGTTTATCATTAAACAGACGGTTATGTTGAACAGTCAAACAGTGAAGTTCTTTCTAATTGGTATTTTTTTTTTACAGAAATATGAAAATTAGAGGGTGGGGAATTATAATCTAAAAAGGCCTGAAACCAAAGCATGAAAACTTAAGGTAACTTCTCAAATGCAAAACTATGAATAACAATACCCCACGTATAACATTGACAGAACAAGAGATAGTGATAAAGAATTTAGATTGAAACTGAAGAAAAGAATTAGTGATATTTGTTTGTTTCTTATTAAAAAACGACAGCAACATGCCCCTCAAGAAATTCCAGCCTCTCCCAGTTGAGGTATCTCCCAGTGTCAGAGAGAAATTGGCGTTTTTCGAAAAACGAGGTAGAAAAATCTTCTTACTCATAATTATTTTGGTAGAAATGCTTGCTCGCTTGGTGGGAATCAAATAAATCATGAACAAATCTAATCCAGTAATTGCAAATGATATCTGAATAATTTTAGTTATACAAAACTATTTTAAAATTCTTGACATTTGAAAAGTTCATAGTGAATATCAATTGGAACAATGAAAATTTATTGTTATTTGAAAAAATGGATTCCTAGTCGTGACGTCACTGCAAAACGACATGACATAATTTTACCCGCCAGGTGGAGCCAAGCGCAACGGAAACCCTTGAAATGATTTAGTCGATCATAATGCTTTATGTAATCGAAGCATTCCTAACTCAGCAGCCTTCAGTAGTATAAGCTAACTAGATAATGTAGTAGGCTAGCATCCTCATGTAATCACTAACCGTCGGTAGTATACGATAGTTTATGCTTTTGTCCATAAAGTATTCCCAGAAGTTTTGTTGTGCAAGGAAGCATGCTAGTACACACGTAAAGATAGAAGCACTAATAAAATGTCAGCACCGGTGTACAATAGTTTCACAATTTGAAACCACCCCACACAACTTAATAATGATTGATAATAATAATAATGGATCACCTGGCAACTTTAGCCAAGTTAGGAACCTGGACACTTTGAGCTGTGCTCAGCCCTGCCTGGTTTAAGCAAAAACTGCTTAACTAATCAAGTCCAGGCTCAGGACTGACGTGCATAGCCTGATGTCCTTGAGACTTGCTTTTTCTATAAATTCACTGGATTACTGGAGGTGTGGTTGTTATTGCTATTGCTGTGATGATGATAAATTTTTTTTCCATGACTATTAGTCTATTGTCATTGTTATTAGTTACTATTTTATTGTATTACTGTTATTGTTTTTCGTGGGATTGTTACTGTTATTTTTTTATATTATTATTACTATTAGTTATTATTTGTATTACTTTTGTTGATACTATTGTCATCACCTCTCCTACTTTGTTTATGTTCTTTCAAAGCCCTATAGTCGCCGCGCGCGCTCATGAGGGCTGGAAGTGACGTCACATATAGTGACGTCATAAGTAAAATTGCGTCACATATAATAATGTCATGTATACCTGACGTCACATATATAATGGCGTTACATATAATAACCACAAATATGTGGTGACGTCACAAATACGCCGTATATTTATTCTGGCTAACCAGGCAGACGAAACCAGCGAGGGAGTTAAAAATATTCAGAACAAACTATGCGGGTCTTTAAGTTATTATATATATATATATATATATATATATATATATATATATATATATATATATATATATATATATATATATATATATATATATATATATATACATACACTCCATCTTCCTCTTTTCCTTCTCTGTCGTCCATAATATTTTTTTTTCTAGTTCTCTTTCTCCTCTTCCACCAATTTTTCCTGTTCCTCTTCCTCTCCATTTTCCTCACTCTCCCACCGTCTACACCTGTTCATAATTCTCCTCTTCCGCTTCCTTCTCCCTTGCTTCCTTCCCCTCCTCCAGTTTCCTTTTCAACATCCTACGCTTCCTCTTCACCATCCTCCTCCTCCTCTTCTTCCTCCTTTCCCCCTTTCTCATTTTCTGATTTTTATTCCCTCTCTCTCTCTCCCGCCCACCATTTTTGTATTATTTGTCTTCGTCCTCTTCAATTCCCATTGTTGCTCTAATTGATTATTATTTATCATTATCATTATTATTATCTATTATTATTATAATTTTATTTATTGATTATTTTTATTATTTTGGTAATCCTGCGTCGTCGTTATTACCGTATGGCGTATGGTAATGTGTTCTTTGAGAGACCAGAGTCTTTACTTTTCAGTCCATTCTTGTTGAGGATTTTCTAATCCATTGCCGAATGCGCACACACACACACATATAATTGTAGTATACAGTGAAGGAACAACGCTCGTCGGGTCCCGTTTCCTACTCTCCAATTCATCATATCTAACCTCAAATTCAAAATATGTGTGTATTTGTGTGTGCGTGTGCATGCACATGTGCGTTAATGAGAGTAACAGAAGGTCAAGTGTTATGTGTGTTTGTGTGCGTGTAGGGTAACTGGAAGTGTTGTGTGTGTTTGTGTGCGTGTACACAGGAAAGGAGCTACGTTCGTCGGGTCCCGTCTCCCACTTTCTAATTTTCTAACATAGACTCAAATTCATGTACAGTTCCAACTTAATATATATGTTTGATTTCCAGTAATGATATTTAGATTTGAACTCGTGTATTGTTTGAGCTTGAGCTATATCACCTAAGCTATTCCACACATATATGTATCTATTGCAAAAACAATCTCAAAAACGCGTGACTAAATGATCATGCAGAAACCACAGGGAAAATAAAGTTCGGAATACTAAACGTTTTCGTCTATTACGATGTCCTCTCTGAGGATGTCGTAATAGGCGAAAACGTTTAGTATTCCGAAATTTATTTTCGCTGTGGTTTCTGCATGATATATGTATCTATATCGAAAACTCCATTTCTTCACATCCTTTCGACATGTTGTCTTTCTTAATTTACTTCCCTGATCTCTTAAACCAAGGGTTCTCAGCCTTACTTGGCCCATTCACCCCTTTCACCATTTGTCTGAATGTCATTCCCCCCTCCTTTCCAAGATTGCCTGTTTCAAAAAGTGCATTCTAAATAATATGCAAATATGACTAAAAACCCTTTTATTTTTTCCAAATTAGTATATATTTTTCCCATATTAGTATAATTCCAGCCCAGGTGACAGGCCAGTTAGGCCAAAACCTATAATTGCTTTCCTCACCGCGTAAACTGACTGTGGTCACAAATCAACCCCAGAAAACCCAAAATTCCCCCCTGGGGGTGAATTTCACCCCTAATGAGAACCCCTGTCTTAAACCTTTCCCATTCTAATCAGGAGATCTCTTCTATTAATGCAATCTATCCCCTTTAGCGACCTGAATACTGTTATTATGCCACCTCTCTCTCTTCAATCTTTCAAAGTTGGTAGACCCAGTACTTTTAGTCTTTCCTCATATGGTTTATCGGCCAGGAAGGGGGCCAGTTCTGGTTGCTGCCCTTTGTATTTTCTCAATCTTGTTCATATCCTTCATTCTGTATGGGGACCATGCTGGCACATATTCCATCCTTGGACGTATCAAGAGTTTCGATGATTTTTTTTCATCATCTCTTCATCCTTATAGCGGAACGCCACTTTAATCTTCTGCAGTAGTCCGTATGTATGTCAGGTCTTAACAACACTCCCAAGTCTTTCTTCTCTTTTTGCTCTTGTAATGGGTTCGCTGTTCAAGGAATAGTTTAAATATGGCCTTTTTACCGCCATTGCCCATTTTCAGTACTTTGCATTTTTTTTTTTTTTTTTTTTTTGTATTGTGTGTTTACAAGAGTAACAGGTGAAGTGTGTGTGTGATTTATATATATTCGTGAAGCATGGCAAGAGATTCTCAAGCGTATTCTGTTCAAAACCACAGCCAACAAATTAATATTTCATTTCTTTCATATTTTTCAGTTTTTTAAAAATTCATTATGAATTATGGATGAATCTTGGAAATTGAATTTTCCAAACTCTCCCCAGCAAAAGATTGACTTGTCAAAAACTTGAAAGCTTACCAAAGAAATTAATTGTGAAAATGTTTGCTTTTATTAGAATGTGTGTATATATATATATATATATATATATATATATATATATATATATATATATATATATTACGGAATGAATGGGTCGTGACCTTTGACACGACGGAGGTCACATCAGGCCTACCCGAGTGACCTTTTCCAATAATATATATATATATATATATATTATATATATATATATATATATATATATATATATATATATATATATATTCGTAAATAGCTGGAGTCCAGGAACCATTTTTGGAAGAAAGTATACCCTGGACTCATCGTTTGCCATTTATTCCGACGTTTCGGAACGCTGTCCGGTGTTCGTCTTCAGGATGATACAGTGGTATTTTTTTTTTTTTTTTTCCTTTAAAAATTAGTCCCAGCGGAGGGATCCGACTGTCTTTTAGTTTCTCAATATTAGCTGTGTGTCTACATCTAGTATATCTAATTCGTCTCCAGGAAGATGGCGAGCGCCAGTGGTGCTATAATAAGTGTCCAACTGGTGAGGTGGAGATTAGGTGGGCTGCAATAGAGTGGTAGCAATAGGAAATCTCTATAAAGGGGGTCTCCCTCGTACACTAGGACAGGTAACCCCGGTAACCGTTATATTTCAGAAACAAACAAAAATAGAACACTCAATCACCGACTGTACATATCACAAAGATTAGACATGGTACAACCCGAAAATAATCCCAAATGGAACCCCATAACACATAATTCACACAATACCATTAGTATCAAAACTAGCAAATGCAATCTTCAAACTAAAACATGTGAACCTGCTTCACAATAATGCGAAGATCCAGCACAACTTAGCTACTCGTCGCCCGTAATGCGGGAGATAAAAAAATATATAATAAAAACTATAATTTAGAATATTTATGGACTCCTCAATGTACACAACGAGGGGGGGGTCCCCTAAGGCCTATTATTGCTTTCAGGGGCTCGCCTACCTACATCTTGGCGAGGGATTTGTCCAAACGTCTGAGGCCACTGGTAGAAAGCTCAGAGAGGATGCTTAACTCGGCGGACTTCATAGAGAGACTTAGAGGGATTAACATGGAAGAGGATGATTGCTTGGTGTCGTTTGACGTTAAAGCTATGTTCACGCAATTACCACAGGGTCTGATAAGGCAGGCTGCCATGTCCACGGTGAAGAGCAGTCGAGAATTCCTAGAAAAGGAAAAACTGACGGCAAAGGAGTTGATAGGGCTAGTCGATTTGTGTCTGGACTCGACCTTTTTCAAGTTCAGGGATAAGATATATCATCGAAGGGTAGGGAGACCTATGGGCTCTCCGATCTCGGTGGTATTGGCGGAAATGGCCGTGCAACACTACGAGGAGGAGGTTTTGGGGGATGCGTCACTATCATTAAAATTATGGGTATGGTGCGTCGATGACGTATTTGACCATTATGAAGAAAGAGGAGGTGATATGTACAGTCGGTGATTGAGTGTTCTACTTTTGTTTGTTTCTGAAATGTGACGGTTACCGAGGTTACCTGTCCCATGGTACAAGGGAGACCCCCTTCATGTAGATTTCCTATTGCTACCACTGGATTCTGGATTCCAAGGAAAGACCACCTCGCTTGCGCGGGATCGGGTTTTGTGGGAGGGGAAGAATGTCTGTAGGAAAATGAAAAGATAGTAGTGTATAAAAGAGGGCTATTGCCACCGGGCGAATTGCGAGCGATTAGGGGCTTATTTGTTGTCGTGGCTTAGGAGAACTGGGCTAGGAGCTTGGACGGCGGCGTCAATGCCGGGAGGAAGAGCAGATTATATCACGAACGAAAGTTTGGAAAATGGTAGGAGACGTAGTAGGAGAGAAAGGGGGAAAAACGGAAAAATCTTTAGTGGAAGGTAAACTGAAATGAGAAGATGTAGTATAAGAGAAAGTGAGAAAGGAAACGAATTTTAGTCGATGAAAAAGGAAGTGTATATGTTTGTGCGTGGGATGCGGCTATGTTCGTGAGAGGTGTGTGTGTGTAATTTACGGTAAGTGAGTAGATTTCACTTCCCGCGTGTAGAGGGCGTTCCTGATTAGCCCCAGGTAAGGCAAGAGAATTCCTGTTTTTACCCCAGGTTGGGTTTGAGTAGCCTGTCAGTTAATGGGCTACATGCGATATTATTATTATTATCATTATTATCATTACCATTATTATTATTACATTATTGCGGCTATCACCAGTCAAGCTGGTGAAGGGGTGTATTACTTGTAGGTACGGTTATACACGTCTTATCGTGTACACCGCACGTGTATCACCCTGAAGGCGAACACCGGACAGGGTTCGAAACGTCGGAATAAAGGGCAAATGACAAGTCCAGCGTATACTTTCTTAAAAAAAAAAAAATATATATATATATATATATATATACATATATATATATACATATATATATATATATATATATATATAATACAACTTAAGCTGGTCAAATACCTGCTCCTCTAATATTATTGAACTATCACATAGAAAGCTTGTGTCAGGGTGCAGCAGTAGGCTACCCAATTTTGTAGATGCATCTTTATAGGCTACCCTTAAGTTCGGGGGAGAATACACACATCACGCCCTTGAGTAGTTTAGATGAAATAGATCATTAAATGTAGTTCCTGTAGCTGGCTAGGGCTGCAATGCACTTTTTTTACGCCATGTAAGATAATTTTTTATTGTTAACAGTGCAACATTTCAGATTTTTTTTTTTTTTTAGGTTGAAACAGAAATTGGAGCTACCATTGATTTTCCATTATTTCACCTTTTTGTTCTGGTTTGATAAAGTCGGAGACAAATATATAAAGGAATTTTAATTTTAGAAAATTACTAAAAATATGTACATCTTAAGTCTAAAAAATACACTTTAGGTCTTAAAAAATTACATTTTTGGTTTTTCAAAAAAGTACATCTTAGACCTTGAAGAAAAAAGTACTTAGATCTTAAAAAAACACATCTTAGGTCTTGCAAAAATACATATTAGGTCTTTAAAAAAGTGCATCTTAGATTTTTAGAAAATGTATTTATATATATATATATATATATATATATATATATACATTATATATATATATATATATATATATATATATATATATATATATATCTTAGGTCTTTAAAAAAGAACATCTTAAGTCTTAAAATAGGATATCCTAGGTCTTAAAAAAGTACTTCTTAGGTCTTTAAAAAAGAACATCTTAAGTCTTGAAATAGGATATCCTAGGTCTTAAAAAAGTACATAATAGGTCTTTAAAAAAAAGTACATCTTAGGTCTTTTAAATGAAAAAAAAGTTTTAAAAAAGAAAGTCATGCCTTTAATTGTATTTTTAATTGTAAATTATACCTCACAGACTTTTAAGTTCTTTATCATAAACAAGGCTAATTTTATATCTAGTTGTAATTCTTTATGATTGGACTGAGACCCATGTGTATACTTCCAGAGGTTGTCTACGGCGCCATGATTCCGGAACCAGACTACAGTGACGAAGAGTCTTCGGAAGCCAGAAACTCATCCATTGCGAAAACTAATCTCGTTTCCCGGAACAACAGGGTCAACGCGTAAGTACTCGACACCTTCTTATACACTAGAGGTCTGAGATGCTCCATGAGGACGGAAGAACTGGTAAACAACAGTTCTCATCAACAACAACAATAACACTTTGAACAGGTTGTCATGTGGCCTAGTGTCGAACTCATGAGTAAGTGATCATGAGTTAGATTTCTGGGATCCACTGCGGGCTTCTTGCGTTGCTTCCTGGTAGCCTTGGCCAGGTAGGGAGGCAACCCAAACTTCAGACTCTATATATATATATATATATATATATATATATACTGTATATAAATATATATATATATATACATATATATATATATATATATGTTGCAGTAATTCACAAGTCACACGTGAAAATAATATGCAGAAAAAACCACTGGGAAATTTCCTAGTGATTTTTTATGCATATATATATATATATATATATATTTATATATATAAATAAATATATATTTATATATATATATATGTATATATGTATATATAATAACAAATAAAAAAAAATAGATTAACAGCAGCTTGCCACAACTGACTTGCCTTGGGTTTTCTCACTTCCACTTCGTGGGAGTAGAATGGGTGATTTTTGTCACGTAGCCATTTGATGGCATTGTCAATAGGTTGGTCACAGGAGGTAGAATGAAATGGAAAAGTAAAAGTAAGTTGGAGTGTGGGAGGGTGGCGAAGGAGGGAAGGAGTAGCTCTGCTGATAATTGATGAGATAAGAAAATATGTGGAGTGAAGTGGAGTGTCCTCAAGGATATGTTGTCAAAGATAAAATTGGGATGGGATGCCTAGGTGAAAAGTGAAGACAAAGAAGAACTTTGGATTTATTTCAGTGGGAAGAAAGTTGTTGTTGTCGTTCCCTAGACTTTGGCCGAGCAGTTGCGTCTCCCTGACGAATGCCGTGGCTGGAACAGGGTTATCCCACAAATCCCATATAGATTATATGTTGTGTTGCTAGTGTGCATGATTGTGCACAATGAAGTCTTCCATACTGTGATGTATGGGGTGAAGTGTTGCATCCTGGGAGAAAATTTAATGTTGTGGTAGGGGATATCAATGGTAGAGTAGAAAAGCCAAAAGCTGAGTAATGAGGTATGTGTAGTGGCACCCAAAAGGAGGGTTGGAAGAGTTCTGGATATAAATGTATTTATGGGAGAAGGCATTGGATTGTCAGATCATTATCTGATGGAAGGAAAAATGATATATTGTTAGGAAGTTGCCCTCACTTCTAGTCCTCACTCCTCTCTTCCTTATTTCTTCTAATGGTCCGTCCCACGACCTGGCCGACCCATAAAGAGGTCCCATGGTACACGCTCGCACTGTGCCACCTGGCTGCGTCGGATTGACCAAAGCTTCCTTGAGGCCCACGGGGTGGGGGTGTAGGGGGACAAAGCCTCCTTGAGGAACTCACATGCAGTACCAACATCAGTCCCAGTGATGACTTGACCAGAACCTGGCCTGACCACATGATGATGAACACTGGATTCTTTGAGGAATGCATGTCCATAATATGTGACTCAGCAGCATAAGAACGTTTTGCGTCCGACTTCCCAGGCATCAACCTTGACCTCACGCCAATTAAGAGCACGGGTCATGACCCGACCCGTGTGTATAAAGACCGGACGGAACGCTGAAGATTCAGATCGCTTTGGAGCATCACGCTGTGAGGCCGGCTAGCTGCCTCCATTGCTTTGACACCTCCCCCTCCTCCCCCACAAGCAGACCAAGTTGGGGCATGAAACCCACAGTCGTCACCTCCCTCCATGTCTCTCCCCCCTTTCTCACAATTAGAGCGAGTTATTATTATTGGTGCCCAGCATCACTTTCTATCTCCATCAGAGTTTGCTTTCAAACCAGCCTAACATTTGGCTGCCCAACGTTTGTGCCCCGATCCCCAGCTCTGCCGACTGCCAGCCGCTCGATTACCACCAGATCGACTGCTGCCACTTGATCTGCCAGATCATCTGCCACTGCTGCCAACTCGACTGCCGCCACTTGACCTGCCAGGTCTAACAACTGCCAGTGCGCCTGCTCACGAGCTTGACTGTTGCCATTTGTCTGCCAGATCACCTGCCAGCACGACTGCCAGTTTGCCTGCCCACTAGCTCGACTGCCGTCGCTTCCTGCCATGTCTTCCAACTGCCATTTACACTTCCTACACACTTGCTTACCATATCTGCCACCATTTGTCTGCCATATCGTCTACCGCCGCTGCCTGCCAGCTCGACTACCTACACTCTTGCCCACCACAGGTATATCCGTGGCTTACTGCCACCGCCACTTGATTATTTAGCAAACTAGAGCTGTGAGTGTCCCCACCTTGGCCCACCTACACACTCAACGGAGATCACAATGTCTCTCACCTCGACTCCAGTAAAATTGACTAGCAACCTTGACTGTCAAGACCACGACCCCATGGGTGACCTAACACTCCACCTGCTAACCATGACCATTCCCAAGTGTCTGTTTTTTCAGGGAGATGTTGCAGTCACGCTACCAGTGCCACCATGTGATGTGGTGCTGGGATGCATTCAAGGTACAAGGTCCCCTGAGCAGCCTCCTGAGATGCACCAACCTCTTTGACGTCACTCAAGACGTACAGGACAACTCCAGTCCCACAGGAGTAGCCGAGTGCCCTGAGGTTTGCTACTTTGTGGCAAACGGACCACCGCCACCTGCTACCCCTGCAGTCTGATGGCCAGCTCTACCTTCAAGTTCCGGCCCCGTCGTGAGGACAATTACCTTGACGATTTCTTGTCGAATCTCCACATGACTTCACTTCCAACCTCGACTTCCACGGGGGCATGTTAGGAAGCTGCCCTCACTTCTAGTCCTCACTCCTCCGTCATCTCTTTTACTGGCCCATCCCATGACCTTGCCGACCCACAAAGAGGTTCTATGGGACACACGCCACCCGGCTGCATTGGATTGACAAAGGCTTCCTTGAGGCCCACGCGGGGGACAAAATCTCCTTGAGGGACTCGTGCAGTACCAACGTCGGTCCCAATGATGACTCAACCAGAGCCTCGCCTGACCACGTGATGATGAACACTGGATTCTTCAAGGAACGCACGTCCATACTTGGTGATTCAGAAGCATAAGAATGCTTTGCGTCTGACTTCCCAGGCATCAACCTTGACCTCGCGCCAATTAGGAGCATGGGTATCCGACCCACGTATATAAAGACCGGACAGAACGCCGAAGATTCAGATCGCTTTGGAGCATCACACTGTGATCCTGGCTTGAGGCCTCCGTTGCTCTCTCACCTCCCCCCCCCTCCCCCACAAGCAGACCAAGTTGGGACACGACTTGAAATGGACAGTCATCACTGCCCTTCTTGTCTTTCCCCCTTCCTCACACTTAGAGTGAGCTATAATTATTGGCACCCAACGTTCCTTTCTAAAACAAGTTCTCTCCCTCAAAGTTTGCCTTCAAACCAGCCTAACACACACACACACACACACATCGTCGGATTGACGGCGAAGATTAGAACTCCAGAAAAAAACAACTTTCATGAATTTCAGCTACGAGGGAGTACCTGTGTTGTATTAGTAGGGAAGGGGAAAGCTCGTAGTGTAGTGAGCAGGTAGAAAAAAAGGCGAGGGGGAGATATTATTGAAGAAAATGGAAGGAAATGAGGAAGGGGTTGAACATGCCTCAAACGCCAGAAGGAATGTAAAAAACGATGTGCAGACGACACAGCTGATGTTGAACAAGTAAGGGGATTAAAACTAGGAATATAGATAAGAGCAGCTCAATGGAAAGTGAAGATAATTACTTCTATGGATTTAATGAGGGAGGAGATGACAACCTCCCCCGATTAGCAAGTCTAGAAGAAAAGGTAACAAAAATGAACGAATCATGTGAGGTTAGGTTTAGCCAACTCACAACAATTACACAAAGAGTTGATAAATTGGAAGAACTAAAGAAAGAGAATCAAAACCTGACTAAAGAAGTAGAAGAATTAAAAAGACAGTTAAAAGAAGTAAAGGATGAGAATGAGGAATTAAAGAGGAATAATAAAGAAAATAAAGAGTCATAGCAAAAGAGGTAATTGGTTGAAAAAAGTCCAGGAGGATAACAAAATTGAATTTAGAGATATAGTAAAACAACAGATGAAGGAACACACTCAGGATACAGTTACTAAAGTGATGAGAGAGGAGAATATAGTAAGAGAGCAGATAAAAAAGATGTACAATTATGCTAGGAATGGAAGAGAAGCATAATCCAAATAGGACTACAAGAGTATGGGATGAGAAAGAAAAAGTAAACAAGGTATTGAAATATTTCAAGAAGGTGAACAAGAAATAGAGAAATAAATCAAAGAAATTTATAGGCTAGAGAAAAACAGTATAGACACGACCAGACAAATTAAGGTTAAATTCAGGTCACAAACAACAGCAGAGATTGTCTTATCAAAAACAGGGAAACTAGCAGAAAGTTATAAGTACAAATAAGTATGGATAAAAAGAGAGATGAATAAAGAGGAAAGAGGGAGAAAAAAATCGAAGCTAAGGAAAACAAACGACAACAGAACAGAGTCAGACAAAGAGAAATTCTATTGGAGAGTAGTGGATATGAAAGTGAGAAAATGGTTCATAGTAGAGAAAAACAGAAGGGAAGCAGAAAACAGGATTGAGTGAACAGAAAATTAAAAGTGTCTTTTACAAATATAGATGGCTTAATAACGGTCTTGAATGAACTAAATGATTACCTGAAGGAAAAAGAACCTGCTAAGATGGGAATTGTAGAGACAAAATTGAGAGGTCCATTACCACCCAATAGTGTAAGACATTGTGCATATAATTATTGTTCAAGAAGGTGAACAAGAAATAGAGAAAGAAGTCAAAGATATTTATAGGCTAGAGAAAAACAGTATAGACACGACCAGACAAATTAAGGTTAAATTCAGGTCACAAACAACAGCAGAGATTGTCTTATCAAAAAACAGGGAAACTAGCAGAAAGTTATAAGTACAAATAAGTATGGATAAAAAGAGAGATGAATAAAGAGGAAAGAGGAAGAAAAAAATCGAAGCTAAGGGAAAAAAAAACGACAACAGAACAGAGTCAGACAAAGAGAAATTCTATTGGAGAGTAGTGGATATGAAAGTGAGAAAATGGTTCATAGTAGAGAAAAACAGAAAGGAAACAGAAAACAGGATTGAGTGAACAGAAAATTAAAAGTGTCTTTTACAAATATAGATGGCTTAATAACGGTCTTGAATGAACTGATTACCTGAAGGAAAAAGAACCTGCTATGATGGGAATTGTAGAGACAAAATTGAGAGGTCCATTACCACCCAACAGTGTAAGACATGGTGCATATAATTATTGGATTAGAAACAGAGAAGTAAAACAAGGGGGTGGAGTTATGTTCCTGACGAAGAAGGTCATAAATATGAGGAATGTTACATACAGTATGGAAAGAATAGTGATGATTATGGGGGAAATAGAGCACAGGGACAAGATGAGCAGGAAGTTTGTGGTAAATTATGTGCCTCCTAAAACGGCTTCGTGGGAAGAGAGAGAACACAAAAATATGTTAGAAGACACAAGGATAGCACTGAAGAAGATAATGGAAGATGGAGGACGGAATAGTTATAATAGGTGACTTTAATTGTAAAGAAATCTGCTGGGAAGAGATGACAGTGAAGGGTGGAGACGGCCTATGGGGAAATGTACTTGATATGATTATAGAACATACAATGACACAATGGATACAAGAGAATACTAGGTATAGAAATGAGGAAGAGCCATCGAGACTGGACCTAATAATCACATCAGAACCTGAAATAGTGGACAAGACACCACTAAGTAAAAGTGACCTCATATTAGTTGAACTGGAACTAAAGAAAAATACATGGGAAAAAACGAACAATATAGAAAGGGAAGATTGATGTATGGAGAAACAAATTTTGAAAAGATGAGAATATTTCCAAAAAGCAGACTGGGAAAGGATACACAAGGAGGAAACAGCAGTAGAAGAGAAATGGAAAATTTTGACAAAAAATCATAAGGAGTGGAAAAGTATGTTCAAAGACAAAAACAAGAAAAAGGATATGTAAAATGTTGGTGCATCAAAAGATGTAATGAGGTTAAAAGACAAAAGAGATAAAGCTTGGATAAAATAGAGGAAATACAAAAGACCCGAAAAATGGAAAATACCAGTTATAGAAACTAATATGTACAGGTGCACAGAGAAGAAAAGAGAAAATACAAAAAGGATGTTATAGAAAAATATAAAGATCAATCAAAACTATTTTATAAATTTGTAAACAACAAACTGAAAAACAAACAAGAATTAGTGAAACTACAAGGAGGAATTGAATACACAGAGGAAATAGAAATGGCAGAAATTATGAGCAACTAAATCAGTGTTTACGAGGGAGAACATACAACTTAGAGATGTCAAGTGGGAGGGAAAAGTCCCCCTATGAAAGAGATAGAAGTAACAAGGAAAGAAATAATGACTCACTTGAGTAATCTTGATGTCAGAAAATCGCATAGTCCAGATGAAATTGTAAACTGGATTTTGAGAGAATGCAGGAACGAACTGACAAAATACATAGTCTAATAAGCTGTTCATTGAACGAAGGAAAAGTTCCAGAAAATTGGAAAAGAGCAAATATAGTACCAATATATAAAGGGGGAAACAAAGAAGACCCTAGAAACTATAGACCGGTCTCTCTTACAAGTACGGTAGCTAAAATTACAAAGGATTACAAAGGCAGAGCATACCGACAGGAGAACTTTTGATCCATATCTAGGTCGGATGCGAAAAATAAATCCTATTAGTAATAAGATAATAAATAAAAACTATAATAATGTAAATAACAAATAAAATACATAAATGAATGCATAGGTATAGTTAAATAATAAACAAACAGATAAATAGTAAATAATAATAAATTGACATATAACTAATAATAAATGAAAATCAGACAGACAAAAGATAACAAAACAAAAACAAATAATATAACATAAATTATAATCATTACAACATCTTACTTAGGTATTTATCTAAATGATTCTTAAAGCTTCAAACTGAACTACATTGCACTACCTGTGCAGGAAGTTTATTCCATTCATTAACTACACGGTTGGCAAAGTTGTTTCTACCCACTTCCAAATTGAATCTATTTCTGGACAGTTTGAGACCATTGTTTCTTGTCTGATTCTCATTCAATGTGAAAATTTTGTCACTTTTGATGTTGTCAATTCCCTTTAAAATCTTAAAGACCTGTATCAAGTCACCTCTGAGTCTACGCTTTTTTAGGGAAAACAGATTCATGTGTTTTAGTCGATTTTCGTATGATTTATTTTTGATATTTGGAATCAGTTTTGTGGCTCGCCGTTGTACTTTTTCCAGTCTGTTAATGTCTTTAATGAGATTCGGTGACCATACAGAAACAGCATATTCCAAATGTGGACGAACTAACGATTTATATAGCTTGTTAATGAGTGATGGACTTTTGAAATCAAAAGATCGCACAATCAGTCCCAGAATCTTATTTGCTTTCTCAGAGGCTGAAATATACTGCTTGGATGATTTGAGGTCGTTTCTGATAATTACGCCGAGATGTTTTTCACTATCCACTTTTGTTAACGAATTTCCAAATAACTTGTAATCGTACTTACTGTTATTTTTACCTATGTGCATTACCTTGCATTTACTTGTGTTAAATTTCATTTGCCACTTTTCAGACCATTGCTGTAATTTATCTAAATCTTCTTAAATATCTAATTGGTTTGAGTGATCATTTGCCACTCTGCACAGTTTTGTATTATCAGCAAATTTGGAAACAGTAGATTTTAGTCCATGGTCTATATCATTTATATATACTATGAATAGAAGTGGCCCAAGAACGGAACCCTGAGGAACTCCACTTGTAACACTTTTCCATCCAGAAGTTTTTCCATTTAAAACAGCTCTCTGTTTTCGACCATTCAACCAATTACTAGTCCAACTTAATAGGCTACCACTTATTCCGTGTAAAGCTAATTTAGTATTTAGTCTTTCGTGTGGGACGGTATCAAAAGCTTTTGCAAAGTCTAGATATATTAAATCTATATTGTTTCTTTGTCATAATTCAAGATAACTGTGTTGTAGAATCCGAGTAAGTTAGTTATCAAAATTAGATGGGTAAAAAAAAATACTGTACTAAATACAAGGCAATTTGGATTTAGACAAGGAAGATCATGTGTCACAAACTTGATGCATTTCTATTCAAGACTAATAGATATAATACAAGAAAGAGATGGATGGGCTAATTGTGCATTTCTAGACCTGAAAAAAGCTTTTGATAATGTGCCACATAAGAAATTGCTAAAGAAATTAGAAACTGTAGGAGGAATACAGGGCAAACTACTGAAGTGGATGGAAGACTTCTTGCATGAAAGAAAAATGAGAGTGGTGATAAGAGACAAACATTCTAATTGGGATGAAGTGATTAGTGGAGTTCCACAAGGAACAATTTTGGCCCCAATAATGTTTGCTATATATATTAATGATATGGATAAAGGAATTGAAAGTTATATGAGCTTCTTTATGGATGATGCAAAACTGTTGAAAAAAGTGAACATTGAAGAAGAGTTGTGAGTCGCTGCAGAGTGATCTCAATAAAGTATGGGAATGGAGTAAGAAATGGAAGATGGAATTCAAAATTAAGAAGTGTAGTATAATGGAATTTGGAAGAAGCAATAAAAGAATAGTGGGATCATATAAATTGGGAGAAGAAGAATTAGAAAAGAAGAAAATGAGAATGACCTGGGAGTCATTATTATGAATAAAATGTCCCCTGAGAAACATATAAACAAAATTTTTTGAGAAACTTATAATTTAATAAGAACAATCAAAGTGGCATTTACATACCTGGATGAAGAAATGGTGAAGAAAATAGTAGTCACTTTGATAAGACCAAGATTGGAATATGCAGCGACAACGTGGTCACCAAGTACAAAAAAATATATAACAAAACTTGAAAGAATACAAAGAGCAATTACAAAATTGGCACCAACACTCTCAGAACTATCATATGAAGAGAGACTAGCTACAGACATTAGAGCAAAGAAGAGAGAGAGGAGACTTGATAACTATTTATAGAGTCATGAAAGGCATAGAAAATATTGATAGGATCTAATAAAATGGGATAGTAGAAATACAAGAGGACACGGAAAGAAAATCAAGAAAGACAGTTATAGAAGAGATCTGAAAAAGAACAGCTTTACCCACAGAGTAATAGACATTTGGAACAAGTTAGATGAGAAAGTGGTGTGTGCAAAAACAATACACGAATTTAAAAACAGTCTAGATAAAATGAGATATGAAGACAGGACACCACGAGCATAGCTCCCCTTCCTGTAAAACACAACTAGGTAAATACATTAGTACATACATATGACAAAAGGCCCTTCCTCATTTATAAAGGAGCTGGTAAGCCATTTGTTTGTCAATCTGCCTTAGTTTCCATGTATATTATGAGGAATTTCCTAAGCAGTTTTCATAGTTTATTTTTGTATTCAATGTATTCATTGCTACTTGATATAAGGATGATAATTCTTTCCTTTTGACAGGATATCTAACAGCAAAGACCAGAAGGAACAGCCACAGAAGGACCCCCTGAAGGAGGCCAACAACAAGTCTCCAATGCATAGCAGGTTGGATGATAAAGGACTTATTATGCCCAAGAAGCTCATTAACCCTTGCCTTGAATCCAGCGACAAGAAGAACCTGCACAGAGAACTCCTCTTCAACCAGAAAATGTAAGTGACCAGACTTCAAAAACAAACCAGTTAGAAACTCTAGGTTCTGTGCCATTAATAATTAACATGCATTTCAACCCTGTAGTGATGAAACTCATAAGGCATTAAGTACCATCATGTGGGTGATGGCACATGACAACATCTGTTCTTTGTTCGCAGTTCTAGGGTAAGACATTACTAATACAGAATAGGTGTAGCCATAGATTCAAACTACCCCAGGTGCAACAACCACAGAAAGGACACAGAAGAACCTTTTAAGCTTTTACTTGAGAGTGATTGATGTGCTGCAAGAGAGAGAGGGGTTGGTGGACTGTGTCTACTTGGACTTAGAGAAGGCATTTGATAAAGTATCTCACTGTCAACTGTGTGGAAATTGGAGCATGTTGGAGGACTGAGAGGTAAACTATTAGAATGAATTAAAGACTTATGAGGACAATTGTAAAGGACAAAATGTCAAGCTGAAGAGCAGTAATGAGTGGAGTTCCACAAGGTTCAGTGCTTGCACCAATAATGTTTATTGTCTATATAAATGACATGATGGAAGGAACAAGCTATGCTAACATGTTTGCAGATGATGGAAAAATCATAAGTGTGAAAAATGAGGACGACAGTAGAATATTGCAAAAAGATCTAGATACTATTTTTGCATGGAGCCAAGAATGGGAATTGAAATTCAATACCAAGAAATGCAAAGTACGAGAAATGAGCAATAGTGGCAAAAGGCCATCCATAAACCATTCTTTGGGAAGCAAACACATTACAAAAGCAGAAGAGGATAAAAGACATCCTGTCACCTGATATACATACCAGCAGGATTGTGGGAGAGACATAAGGACCACTGCAGAAGGTTAAAGTGGCGTTCCATTATATGAATGAAGAGATGATGAAAAAAATCATCAAAACCCTGATATGTCCAAGACTGGGATATTTATCACTAGTATGTTCCCCACACAAAATGAAGGATATAAATAAGATTGAGAGAATACAAAGGGCAGCAACCAAGCTGGTCCCCAGCCTGGCAGATAAACCATATGAGGAAAGACTAAAAGTACTGGGTCTACCAACTTTGAAAGATTGAAGAAAGAGGTGACATGATTATAGTGTTCAGGTCACTAAAAGGGATAGACTGCATTGAAAGAAGAGAACTGATTAAAAATGGGAGAGCTTTAAGAGGTTATGAAAGTAAATTAAGTAAGTCCACATGTCAAAAAGGATGTGAAGAAATAGTTTTCCATATAAATGTATATGTGAAATAGCTAAGAAGGTGATATAGTCCAAGCTCAAACAATACACGAGTTCAAACCTAAATATGATAATTGGAAATCAAAGATATAGATTAATTTGGAATCCTACAAGAATTTGAGTATAGGTATGTTAGAAAATTAGATCTATGGGAGGACCAAGGAATCATGGGTAGTATGAGACTAAGAGTTTCCGGTGAAGAAAAAACAAGGAACAGTTGTTATAGTAATTTGAAAGGGTAAACTAACTTTGTTTCCATTTTTACAGGGGTTTAAATGTTTTGAATCAGAAGAGTGAACTTCAGAAGGCCATGGAGAAGCACAAAGACAAACAAGTGCTGAAAGAACAGGAGAAGGAACGGCAGCAACAACTCACACCATTCCAGAAAGTACTTGAAGAGAGAGCGCAGAAACTAGAAACGGTGAGTTGTAAATAAGTTGTTTAAACAATCATACCAAAATATCATCTCACGTTCATGCACACACACACACATAAAAGACACAATGGGTAAAAGAAAATACCAGATATAGAAGTAATGAAGAACCATTGAGACTATATCTAATATTTACATCATAACCAGAAATTGTGGATAAAATTGAATACAAAACACCATTTGGGAAAAGTAATCACATATTAAGAGTTTGAACTAAAGGAAGAAATATATATAGAGAGAAATGAGAAATGTAGAAAAGGAAGACTGATGTATAAT
This sequence comes from Oratosquilla oratoria, assembly GCF_046742065.1. NCBI lineage: Eukaryota > Metazoa > Arthropoda > Malacostraca > Stomatopoda > Squillidae > Oratosquilla > Oratosquilla oratoria. Next base: position 38,293,271 of record NC_134805.1, on the reverse strand, counting down.
AAAACGTACTTTGGGAAAATTAAGATTTTTTATAGAATGCAAATTGGGAAAAATTCTACAATGAAGAGACACAAGTGGAAGAAAAATGGATGATTTTGATGGAAATCTTTAATGCAGGAGTGGATAAATATGTATCAAGACAGAAACAGGAAAAGGTGTATATCAAGTGCTGGTTTAACAGAAGGTGCAGTGGGGCAAAAGATAGAAGAGATAAAGCTTGAAAAAGATGAAAAAAAAAAGCAAATATATATCAGTCAAAGGAATGAATATGTAAAAGTGCACAGAGAGGCATGAAGTGGGATCCCCCCCACCATGAGGGAAATAATAACACAAAAAGAAATAATTGATTCCATAGGTTACTCATGTTCAATGGGGAAGAGTGGTCATGTGGTACCCAAGGTCCATTTGACTGTAAGGAATTCAGAACTAAAGGATGAATAGTGTGAGCAGGGAAGATATGACTTTAGAAAGGCTAATTTTATACATATACCAAAGAGATGCTTGTTGGCTAAGTGGTCTTGAGCATTGCTACTTAAGTATGAAGTCGGAGTGAGGACATATTGAGCTTGCCCAGGATCAAATTAGTTCATAATAAAAACATACTACATGAAATTCCCTGCCCCAAAGAGGCCTCCACAAGATGGTTCCATCCTAGCACCCTCGATGCTAAATAAATCATCAAACATATACCAAAAGGCTCTTTCCCTTGTTTAGGGTGGGGTAGCTGTCAAAGTATCCACCCACTCTACACCCATACAAAAACCCATTTATTGTCCTTATCTCCTCATGGATGAAGGGTCATCCATGTTTTCTGCCCATTGCTCAAGTCAGAGGCAATTCAGCAAGACACAGCACCTCCACAGTTGGTTTACTTTCACTGCTTCATTACTTGGCCATCCATGACCCACTCTAAACACATAGATCAGACAAGAAGATATCCCTGTGGCTGCATCACCTCTTCATCCATTCATAACTACTTTCCACTCTTGCCCTCTCCCTTCCCTTCTCAACAGACATTCATCTTGTATCTAATACCCCTTTCACCTTATCCATCTACTTCATTCCTAGGCTTCCTCTCAAGTTCACACCATCCATCAATGCCTTTCACTTTTTTCTGATCTTTCTTCACATATACTTTCCACATACCCAAACCATTCCAGTATTCTTTGATTCACTCTCTATGTCTAAAGATATACATTATATGTATCTTTTTTTCTTTTTTCTTTTCTTTTTCTTTCTTACATATAAACTTGGGAGTGGAAAAATATTTACCAAAAGTGAAAGGAAGAAAATTTTGAGGCAAAAATTGGAATAACCAAAGATATTTTCTCAAAAATGGAGAGGAACCATTAGTTTGAGGGAGGGACCAGTACAAAATATCTAGAAATGAACACACACACACGCATATATGTGCAAGGATCAGTACTGGCCTCGAGCATGTTCGCCGTATACATTAATGACATGAATGAAGGCGTGGAGTGCTATATGAATTTCTTTGCAGATGAGGCAAAATTACTAAAGAAGGTAAAAATGGAAGAGGACTGCAACTCATTGCAACAAGATCTGGACATGATCTGGAATTGGACTCAAAAGTGGGAAGTAAAACTTAATGTAAAGAAATGCAGTATAATGGAATTTGGGAAGAGTAAAAACAGAATATCAAAAGATTACAGAATTGGGGAAGAAAAAATAAAAAAAGCAAACTCGGAAAAACATCTAGGAGTGATGATTGGAAAGGACATGAAACCAGATAAGCATATAAATAAAATATACGGAGAAACCTAAAACTTATTAAGGTCAATCAAAGTGGCATTTGCTTATATGGATGAAGAAATGATAAAGAAAATACTAACTACACTAATAAGACCAAAACTTGAGTATGCAGCATCACTGTGGACACCCAGTACCAAAAAGAATATTAAGAAACTAGAAAGATTACAAAGAGTGACAACCAAACTAGCACTGACTCTCTCCAAACTGACATATGAGCAAAGACTGTCCAAATTGAATCTACCAACTCTGGAACAAAGAAGAGAAAGAGGAGATTTGCTGACTATCTACAGAATAATGAAAGGAATGGAAGTTTTAGACAGGAACGACTTGTTAGTGTGGGACAACGGTAAAACGAGAGGACACGGAAAAAATTTGAAAAAGGATAGTTATAGAAGAAACTTGAAAAGGAACAGTTTCCCACACAGAGCAATAAATACATGGAACAAATTAGACAACAAAACAGTGTGTGCAAACACTATACAAGATTTTAAGATAAAATTTGATGCGGAGAGATACAAAGACGGGTCACCATGAGCATAGCTCCCCTCCCGTATATTACAACTAGGTAAATACACTCTGGAACAAAGAAGAGAAAGAGGTGACTTGTTGACCATCCACAGAATTATGAGAGATGTGGAAGTCCTTGATAGAGATGACTTACTAAATTGGGATAAGAGAAACACAAGAGGAGGACATAGAAAGAAACTCAAAAAAGACAATTATAGAAGAGACCTGAAAAAACAGCTTTCCCCACAGAGTGGTGGATGTATGGAACATACTAGATGAAACAATAGTGTGTGCAAAAACATTACAAGAATTTAAGAGCAAATTAGATATGGTGAGATACAGGAATGGGACATCATGAGCATAGCTCCTCTTCCCGTAAGATACTCCTAGGTAAATACAACTAGGTACAAATACTGTGATGCATGAGGGGAAGTGGGCGGGGGATGGGGGGTGAGGAAGTATATATGAGAAAAAAAATTGGACTCAGCCCGAAGGGATTTCTCCCTATCTTCTCCTTTTCTGCATGGGGGGACGGAGAAGGGGCGTCGCCGAATTTATGAAGTGGCCTTGCTATGGATATGCTGTGTCTTGCGACACTGCTTCTGACCCAGGGCAATGGACAGGATGGAGGGATGACCCGTCGTCCAGGAGGTGCCAAGATAAGAGGGAGGGAGGAGGGTGGAGGGGAGTGGAATATATAGGAAATGGAATGGGTGGGAGTGGTTTCTATGCCTTTTTCCTTTTTGGCTATCCCCCATGTAGGGGGAAAAAGCCTTTGGTATATGTATGTATACAAATACTAAAGAAAGTAAGAGAGACCCAGACAAAATCTGGGAATGGAGCCAAAAGTGGGAAGTGAACTCCAACTTTAAGAAATGTGGTATACTGTAATAGAGTTTGGAAAGAGTAAAAAAAAGAATATTAGGCCAATATAAAATCTGTACAAACAAAGTAAAGAAAGTTACATACATATACATACATATACCAAGGCTTTTTCCCCCTTACAAGGGAGGTAGCCAAAAAGGAAAAGGCATAAAATCATTCCCACCCATTCCATCCCTGAATACACTCCACACCCCTCCACCCTCCCTCTTATCTTAGCACCTCCTGGATGATGGGTCATCCCTGCACCTTGTCCACTGCCCTGGGTCAGAAGCAGTGTTGCAAGACACAGCACATCTACAGCAAGGCCGCTTCATTAAATTGGCGACCCCCACCTCTCCGTCCCCCCATGCATAAAAGGAGAAGACGGGGAGAAATCCCTTCGGGCTGCGTCAAATTTTGCTCACACATACTACCTCACCCTCCATCCCCCCTCCATTCCACCTCATGCATCACAACATCATCCATATACAACCATTCTCCATTCACCCCTGTCTTCTGTCCTCTCCCATCCTTCCTCAACAGACATTTCCCTCTTCCCCAAAGCCCCCTTCACCCCATCTATCCACCTCATCCTAGGACATCCCTTCATGTTCACTCCCTCCACATCTGCCTTCCATACCTCTTTTACTAGTCTTTCTTCACTCATTCTTTCCATGTGTCCAAACCATCCTAATACTCTTTCATCAACCCTATCTCCCAACTCCCTTTCCACCCCTGTCTCCTCCTCACCTCCTCATTTCTCACTCTATCTAGCCTAGTAACCCCCATCATACTTCTCAGACACCTCATCTCAAACACATTCAAACTCCTTCTCTCTTCCTCTCTTATGTTCCATGTTTCTGCCCCATACAGTGCTGTTGGCACAATCACTCCTTCATACAGTCTCCTCTTAGTATCCATTCCCAAATGTCTGTTCCTCATTACACTTTTCAATCCACCAAGGCATTTAATTGATTCTCTCAATCTACATTCTACCTCCACCTTCACTCCACTTTTCCTGCCACATTTGCACCCAAGTATCTAAAACTATCCACTTCCTCCAGTCGCTCTCCCTTAATGCTCACTTCCAGTCTACTGCCACTTTCACTCCTTGTACATCTCATCACCTAACTTTTACCCACATTTATCTTCAGCTTTCTTCTATCACACACTCTCCCAAACTCTGTCACCAATTTCCTCAATCCCTCCTCCGATCCTGCCACAAGCGCAGTGTCGTCCGCAAACAACAGCTGGCTCACCTCCCACTTTTCTCCATTTTCTTTAACCATCTCCAATCCCTGACCCACTATCCTTGCATTTACCTCTCGCACTACCCCATCCATGTATAAGTTGAACAGCCAGGGCGACATAACGCATCCTTGGCAAAGTCCCACCTTTACCTCGAACCACTCACTCTCTCTATTTCTAATCCTGACACAAGCTCTACTACTCTCATAAAAACTCTTGACAGCTCCTAGAAGCTCCGAAAAGGGCCTAGGATTAAGTATCACCAAAGACATGTCCCCAGACAAGCATATAAACAAAATAGTCAGAAAAACCTACAACTTACTAAGATCAATAAAGGTGGGTTTTAATTACTTGGATGAAGTAATGGTAAGTTAAATATTAGTCACACTGATAAGACCAAGATTGGAGTACAGTGCAACACTATGGACACCCAGTACAAAAAAGAATATAAGGAAATTAGAAAGAATCCAAAGAGCAACAACAAAGATGGCCCCAACACTTTCAAAATTGACATAAGAACAAAGATTGTCTAAACTAGAACTACCAACTCTGGTACAAAGAAGAGAAAGAGGAGATCTATTGTCCATTTTCAGAATCATGAAAGTCCTTGATAGAGAAGATTTATTGGTTGTTGTTGTTGTCATCAGTGTCATTCCCTAGACTTTTTAACAGAGAAGTCCTGTCTCTGAGGAATGCCATTGTTGGAATGGGGTTTTCCCACAAATCCCTTATAAAGGATATGTTGTGTTGTTGGTGTGCTTAATTATGTACAATTCAGTCTCCCATTCTGTGTCGTATAGTATGGGATGAAGTATTACATCCTAGGGATCTTTGAATGGATTAGGATGTTTGAAGGTCACTGTGTTGTTTCTTCTTCCATCCCTTTGCAGTCTTATAGTCCATCCACGGAGAGGACCAGCATGACAGCACCATGGGTATCCTGCAACAGAGACCTGTGGCAAAGGGCAAACTAGTGTGCTTAGGTTGGGAAATTGTTTTAGAATTGGCAGGCACCACATTTATTAGCTTATTGGGAGCAAGAGGTTTGCTCAATAACCAGATTCTCACTTCATCCATCCCTGTATCACATATACTCATACTTCACAAACATTTCATATAAAATATTTATATTATTCCTTTCTGTGTCACCTTGAGATTCCAATTCATCCACTTTATACAGTACACCTGGGTTTCTTAATCCAACACTTGCTAACTGCCACTTGTGTGGATGTTTGGGCCCAGGACATAAATCCACTTTGGGTATTGGTGGCATTTTATATCCTAGGCCCTAATGTCCAACCAAATGGTGATTGGTGAGTGCTGGATTAACCTCTTGAATATGATTAGGCTTATGTATGTGTCATGAGCTGTCAATGGGGTATACAAGGATGCTGGTGTCAGCTTTCTGATTATATTTATTTTGTAGTCGTAGCCGAGTGACCTCCATATTCTGTGAACAGGCTTGATCACATTTTCTGTGATGTTATATTTATTCAGGGTGAAAGGGAATGAGTATAACAGCAGTAACTTTATATTTTGTAATGCGCATATTGTGATGCATCATTGTACATCAGGTAACCTGATGTACCCACAAATATTTGATTCATATAGAAGTTAAGAGACCAAGGTATACGCAGCTCATGCACCACATTGATATACTGATAGATGTTTTCATTAATTTTACATATATATATAATATATATATATATATATATATATATATATATATATATACATACATACATACATATACCAAGGCTTTTTCCCCCTTCCAAGGGAGGTAGCCAAAAAGGGAAAGGCATAAAAACACTCCCACCCATTTCATCCCTAAATACACTCCACACCCCTCCCACCCTTCCTCTCATCTGAGCACCTCCTGGATGACGGGTCATCCCTGCACCCTGCCCACCGCCCTGGGTCAGAAGCAGTGTCGCAAGACACAGTACATCCACAGCGAGGCCGTTTCATTTAATCGGCGACCCCCCCTCTCCGTCCCCCTTTGCATATAAGGCGAGGACGGGGAGAAATCCCTTCGGGCTGCGTCAAAATTTACTCACACATACTACCCCACCCCCCACTTCCCCGCCCATTCCTCCTCATGCAGTCACAACATCATCCATATACAACCATTCTCCACTCACCTCTGTCTTCCGTCCTCTCCCTTCCTTCCTCAACAGACATTCCCCTCTTCCCCAAAGCCCCCTTCACCCCATCCATCCACCTCATCCTAGGACGTCCCCTCATGTTCACTCCCTCCACATCTGCCTTCCATACCTCTTTTACTAGTCTTTCTTCACTCATTCTTTCCATGTGTCCAAACCATCCTAATATTCTTTCATCAACCCTATCTCCCAAATCCTTTTTCACCCCTGTTCTCCTCCTCACCTCCTCATTTCTCACTCTATCCAGCCTAGTAACCCCCACCATACTTCTCAGACACCTCATCTCAAACACATTCAAACTCCTTCTCTCTTCTTCTCTTATGTTCCACGTTTCTGCCCCATACAGTGCTGTTGGCACAATCACTCCTTCATACAGTCTCCTCTTCGCATCCATTCCCAAATGTCTATTCCTCATTACAATCTTTAAACCACCAAGGCATTTACTCGCTTCTCTCAATCTACATTCTACCTCCACCTTCACTCCACCTTTTCTTGCTACACTTGCACCCAAGTATCTAAAACTATCCACTTCCTCCAGTCGCTCTCCCTTAATGTTCACTTCCAGTCTACTGCCACTTTCACCCCTTGTACATCTCATCACCTTACTTTTACCCACATTTATCTTTAGCTTTCTTCTATCACATACTCTCCCAAACTCTGCCACCAGCTTCCTCAATCCCTCCTCTGACCCTGCCACAAGCGCAGTGTCGTCCGCAAACAACAGCTGGCTCACCTCCCACTTTTCTCCATTTTCCCCAACCATCTCCAATCCCTGACTCACCACCCTAGCATTCACCTCTCGCACCACCCCATCCATGTATAAGTTGAACAGCCAGGGCGACATAACGCATCCTTGACGAAGTCCCACCTTTACTTCAAACCACTCACTCTCTCCATTTCTAATCCTAACACATGCTCTACTACTCTCATAAAAACTCTTGACAGCTCCCAAAAGCTTTCCTCCTATCCCATAAATCTGCATAACCTCCCACAGCGCCCCTCTGTCTACCACATCACAAGCCCTCTCCAGATCCACAAAAGCCCAAAAAACATCCTTCCCCTTTCCTATAGCTTTCTCACATATCTGTCTTACCACAAAGATCTGATCTACACAACCTCTACCCGTCCTAAATCCACACTGTTCCTCACCAATTACTCCCTCTGTTCCTCTCCTAATCCTCTCAATTAAGATCCTCCCATAAGCCTTCCCTACTACACTCAACAGGCTAATCCCTCTGAAATTACTACATTCACACTTGTCCCCTTTTCCCTTGTAAAGAGGAACTATACAGGCACTACTCCAGTCCTCCGGTACTCTACCCTCTCTCCAGCAAACATTAAATATACATATATATATGATGATAATAATACATACATATGCCAAGGTCTTTTTCTCCATCACAAGGGAGGTAGCCAAAGTCAAAAAGGCATAAATCCATTCCTACCCATTCCATCCCCACACGCTCCACTCCCATTCATCACCCCTCCCTCTTTTCTTGGGTCCTCGTGGATAAGAGGTCATCCCTGCATCCCACCCATTGCCTGGGGTCAGAAGCAATGCAGCAAGACACAGCATATCCAGAGCAAAGCCACTTCATTTAATCAGTGACCACCTCCCCCTCTCTGTCACCTCATGCAAAAAAAGAGAAGACGGGCTGCATTAAAATATACACACTTTCTTCCTCACCCACTCCCTTGAATGGATCACATCATCATCCATACACAACCATTCTCCACTCACCCCTATCTTCTGTTTTCTCCCTTCCTCAACAGACATTCCCCTCTTTCCCAATGCCCCTTTTACCCCATCCATCCATCTCGTCCTTGGTCATCCTCTCATGTTCACCGTCTCCACCTCTGCCTTCCACACCTCTTTTACTGATTGTTCTTAACTCATTTTTACTGTCCCCTCATGCAGAAAAAGAGAAGCTGGGGAGAAATTCCTTTGGGCTGCATCAAAATATCATTCATACATACTCCCTTACCCTCCCCATCCCCCACCCACTCCCTTCCATGCATCACAGCATCATCCATACACAACCATTCTCCACTCACCCATATCTTCTGTCTTCTCCCTTCCTTCCTCAACAAACATCCTCCTCTTTCCCAATGCCTCTTTTACCCCATCCATCCATCTCATCTTTGGTCACCCCTTCATGTTCAATCCATCCACCTCTGCCATCCATACCTATTTTACCAATTTTTTTCACCTATTCTTTCCATATGTCCAAACCATCCCAATACTCTTTCATCAACTCTATCTCCCAACTCCCTTTCCAACCCCACTCTCCTCCTCACCTTGTTTCTAACTCTATCCAACCTAGTAAACCCTATCATACTTCTCGGGCACCCCATCTCAAACACATTCAAACTCCTCTATGTTCCATATTTCTGCCCCATACAGTGCTGTCAGCACAATCACTCCTTCATACAATTTCCACTTAGCATCCATTCCCAAATGTCTATTACACTTTTTAATCCCCCATGGCATTTACTTGCTTCTTCCCATCTACATTCTACCTCCACCACTCCTCTTTTTCCTGCCACATTCACACCCAAGTATCTAAAACTCTCCAGTTCCTCCAGCTCTCTCCCTTAATACTTACTTCCAGTTTCCTGCTACTTTCTCCCCTTGTACACCTCATCACCTTACTTTTACCCACATTTATCTTCAACTTCTTTCTCCTGCACATTTTCTCAAATTCTGTCACTAACTTCCTCAATCCCTCCTCTGATAATGCCACAAGTGCAGTGCTGTCAGCAAACAGCAACTGGCTTATCTCCCACTTTTCTCCATTTCCTTTAACTATCTCCAATTCCCAACCCTTGCATTTTCCTCTCACACCAACCCATCCATGTATAAATTGAACAGCCAAGGCGACATAATACATCCATGGCAAAATCCCACCTTTACCTCAAACCACTCGCTCTCTTCATTTCTGATTCTAACACAAGCTCTACTACTCACACAAAAACTCTTGACTGCTCTTAACAGTTTTCATCCTATCCCATATATTTGCAATCCCTCCCACAGTGCCTGTGGGTATTTATATACTATTCTAATAATTTAATGACTTACTCCCGCAGTTGGAAAAGGATGAGAAGATTGCACCCCAGTCTGAAGGCAACCCTTCCTCGGAGTTTCACAAGATTCATGCTAAAGTTCGAGCTAAGATGGAGGCCCAGTAGCTAGTGTAAGACCTTGAGCATCGTTGTCATCATTTCATAGCATTAAACATTATAATTATTATTATTATTGTTTTTTATTATTTTTTTTTTATTGATATGAGGGATTATTTGAATTTTTAATAGCATCTCTCCCAGTATGTGATACAAGAGAGAAAAAGAGACAAATTATGGGAGAGAACAGATGAGGTACCTGCCAAGTGAGTTCTCAAGTAGTGTGATGTCTCACACTTCTTGAGGGAAATATGTTTTCCATTTTCAAATATGATATATATTTGAAATTCCTTGGTGATAGAATCCTGAAATGGAAGCATTAGTAGTTTTTAAAAAAAAAATTCATACCTTTGTCTGTAGGGTAGATCTTAAGTTAGCTGTGACTTCCCTTCTACATACTGTCCCTTCTTCAGAGCAAATGATCTTGTTCAAAATACCCCTGTGGTTCAAAATAAAATCAAAAGTACTCTTCCTAATCTTAACAATTTGCAAACCTTTCTCATTACTCCTCTTTCTTCTTCTTATTTCTCAAATGGATGCCCTTTTCACGATAATTATATTTAATTACGATGAAGATGCCCTCAGTGTTGCATTGAGCAGTCTTTGATTGTAAACTACTCTAAATTCATCATTAGTGTTAAGTTGATATTGTAATGTCTGTTTGGAGATAATTTTATTTTCATTTTACCCCAAATGTCTTGTTTAACATGAGACCACTGTATATTTTCTTATTCTGTCGAGTACAACCCAAACCTCAGATATTTCTTCTAATTCTTAAGGTTTAATAGGAATCTATGTACAGAGTGATGCAAAAGGAGATGAAATTCTTATTTGAAGTGTACTGAGTATTATAAGGGAGTATTTGAACATTCTTCTTTACAAAATTTGCACTTCAAAATTTTGGGGTTTGGTCTTACAAAGAACTTAGGAAATGGTCTTGGTTTCTTTGCAACAGAAAGCTAAATGTAACACACAAATGTACACTGTTGTTTACTACATACAAATAATCCCATTGTACTCATAAGGTCTAGACACTTGTACATTGCACTTTTAGTCAATTTTGTATATTACACTTCAAGCAAGTCCTGTACACACCTATTAGAACCTTGAGGCCATACATCTCCGTGACAATAACTCCTTGGGGACCCTGGTTGTAGTCAATAGAATTTTAAGGAAAATAATGTTAACAATAATAAATGTGACACTGATAATTATTATTACTACTTTAGTTATAAGGAGTGTGAATGTTACAAAACTGTGACATAGAAATGACAGCAGGAAATCCTTTTGCCTCATCAATGCCTTGGACCAGTAAATAAAACACATGAATGGAAAACATCGATTTGAAAAGAATCTTTTTCTTGTATACTTTAGAATATGATATAAAAGTTGGAAAATAAACAATTATTTCAGTAATTGTGGGAAGTATCTTTAACCTCTATCTAGAAATTAAGCCCTCTTTGACAGAAATACAGAGTTAATGTAGTATTTGTGGGTACTTTCTTCAAGTGGCTTGTAGTAAGTTATTCCTACAATAAGAATACAATATCTTATTCAATCTCAAAGGACAAAGTGGAACAGAGTGATGGTATTAGAGAGCCTGCTCTCTTTATTTTCATTGTATGAGAAGTCATGGCATAGTATCTAGGAAGAGCGATGGGTAAGGGTGGGTGCATGCCTTGGCTGGCTGCTGAGGGCTTATCCTTTAAGGCACTCATTTTTGCACCTGCGCCATAACGTGCCTAAATTTGAAATGAGGAGCACTAAAAAATGCTCACCTATGAAATATCGAAGTTCAAATTTTGCGTGCCTCAATGTGTTTACCACAGAATGAAGCCAAGCATCAAAAACATGGTAAAGTTTAAGGGTAAGTACTAAACAACAAACACAAGACAACTGCATAAAAAGTTGGAAACAATTTAATATCTCCCACTTATTAATAAGGAGACGAGTAGGTCTCCTGTAATATTCACATGTTAAAGAAAAAAGACATCTCTGTTTAGTGTGTCATGATTCAATTCCAACAGTATAAAAAAGTGCTCACCTAGCAGTCGTGGAGAAAATTTAAGTGAGTACTTTTTTGCTCGCTTACATTTTTTTGAGGACAAGGACTGACTACCTCCCCTATATGGGGGAAGAAGCCTATTGGTATGTAGACAGAGCTTAAAGTTTATTATCTTCAGCCCGCACAAACAAAACTCAGAATCATAACCTCAGTCCTAGGTTTTTCTTCAAGGTTTATCATGAAGGTCGGGGCTCTGTAGTACACTTTGATAAGCTGCAACCAACTAGCTACAACACAGACAACAGCCCAATGATTCTTCCCAAAGATATCAGTGGACCAGAGGAATGTTGGTTCCCAGTGTGGTGTTGCAGGTTTCTAGTCACTAAAAGAATCTACCTATACACCAAAAGACTTCTTCCATCTTGTTAAGGAGCCAGCCAAGGCATGCACACACCCCATACTCAATCATCATCCATTTGTTTCCCTTCTGTCGTAAGGCTAGTACACACTGAGCCTCATGCAGCTCAGACATATTACCTAACACATTGTTTTGTGGGCTTTTGCAACATGAAACCTTATTTCACAATGGTTCTAATTTCATGTAGTGGAGCAGTGTCCATCTTGACACCAAGGGGAAAGGTACATCACACACTATATCCAAGTGGACAAGAAGCAACCCTTTTGCATTTATATTTATTTATTGTTAATCTGGTCCTACTCTGCCAGAGTGCTCTTTAGGACCAACAATTTCTCTTACACCCAGCCAAAATTAATTATTTATAGATTTACTACAGCAGCATCCTTGCCTTTGGAATGTGAAGTGCAAGGAGTATAAGCTGAGGAACTTAAGAGTATAAAGAAATAAGAATATATATACAAAGGGCTATTTCCCCCTTACAAGGGAGGTAGCCAAAGTCAAAGGCATAAATCCACTCCCACCCCTTTCATCCCCACATACCCCACTCCCATTCACCTTCACCCCTCCCTCTTTTCTTGGCTCCTCCTGGATGACAGGTCATCCCTGCATCTCACCCATCACCCTGGGTCAGAAGCAATGCAGCAAAACACAACACATCCACAATGAGGCCACTTCATTTAATCAGCAACCCCCACTCTCCATCCCCTCATCCAGAAAAAGAGAAGACTGGGAGAAATCCCTTCAGGTTGCATCAGAATATTCATACATACTCCCTAACCCCTTCCATCCCCCATCTACTCCCTTCCATGCATCACAGCATCATCCATACACCACCATTCTCCACTCACCCCTATCTTCTGTCTTCTCCCTCATTCCCAACACCCCTTTTACCCCATCCATCCATCTCATCCTTGGTGTCCCCCTCATGTTCATTCCATCCGCCTATGCCTTCCACACTTTTTTTTTACTAATCTTTCTTCAAAATAAGAATAAATAAATAAGAATAGATAAATGAAAACAATTAGTGCAAGTTTACATACATACATATACCAAAGGCTTTTTCCCCTTTATACAGGGGGGTAGCCAAAATGAAAAAGGTATAGAAATCACTCCCACCCATTTCATTTCCCATATATTCCACTCCCCTCCACCCTCCTCCCTCCTATCTTGGCACCTCCTGGATGACGGGTCATCCCTGCATCCTGTCCACTGCCCTGGGTCAGAAGCAGTGTCGCAAGTTTAGAAGTAATTAAAGCAGCAATGTCTCACATTATGAACTGTGAACTGGACATTGAGGACACACATCTTTCCCTTGACAATGTTCGGAGGTAACTGACACTGCAGCATTACAGGTAGTCACAGTATGGACACTCAGCACTGCATTGAACACTGCCAATTGCCTCATGTAGCACTGTATGAGGCTCAGTGTGTACTAGGCTTTAGTTCTTTGAGGATCAAAGGTCATCCCTGCCCTTCACCCACTGCCTTGGCCAGAAGCAGTGCAACAACATCCATATTAGGGCACAACTGCCTAAGCTTGTGTACCCCACATGGATTCATATACATGGTGACGCTCCAGCCTTGTCCCCTCATGTGTAAATAGAGATGAGAAGAAATTACTTCAGGCGGCATCAATTTATCGTCCAATAACAACTATTCTCCACTTGTCTCTATCTCTACCTTCTTCCTTCCCTGCTCAACAGACATTCCCCTTTTACCCAAGGCCCCCTTCACCCCATCCATCCACCTCATTCTTGATCTACCCTTCAAGTTCCCTCAACCACTGCTTTGTACACTTCTTTTGTTAATTATTCTTCACTCACTCCATATGCCCAAAACATCCCAGTATTCATTCATCAACCCAATCTGCTAATTCCCTTTCTGCCCCTACTCTCCTCCTCACCTCATTTCCCTGTATCCATCCTTGTAACCCCTACTATACTTCTCAAATACTTCATCTCAAACACATTTAAACTTCTTTGTGCCTTCTTTACATTCCAAGTTCCTGATCCATACAGTCATAGGCACAGTCACCTCTTCATACAATCTTCTTATTGTGTCTGTCCTCAAATACCTCTTTTTCAAGATACTTTTAATTTTTCCCCAAGATATTTACTTGCTTCCTTCATTCTACAGTTCACCTCCACTCCCACCCCTCCATTCCCTGCTACATGTGACCCGAAACACTTAAAACTATCCACCTCTAACCTCTCTCCTTTAAGACTTACCTCCAACTCACTGCCACCCTCACCTCTTATACATCTCATCACCTTTTACCCATGTTTACTTTCAATTTCCTTCTATTACACACCTTCCCAAACTCCATCACTAATTGCTTTAGACCCTCAGCAAACAATAACATGTTCATCTCCTACAGTACTTCCCATGACTCCCACTAACCATATCTAGTACCCTGCCCATCACCCATGCTGTGTCTTTGTGTCTTGTGACACTGTTTCTGACCCAGGGCAATGGACAGGATGCAGGGATGACCTGTCATTAAGGAGGTGCCAAGATAAGAGGGAGGGTGGAGGGGAGTGGAATATGTAGGGAATGGAATGGGTGGGAGTGGTTTCTATGCCTTTTTCTTTTTGGCTACCCCCCCCATATAAGGGGGAAAAGCCTTTGGTATATGTATGTATTTATACAGTGAACAATCATGGTGACAAATCACTGGTGCAACCCCACTTTCACCTTAAACCATTCACTTTTACCATTCACAACCCTACACAAACTCTACTACTCAAGCTTTTGACTGCCCATTGCAGCTTTCCTCTTATCCCACATATCTGCAACACTTCCCACAATGCCTTCCTGTTGACCCTGTCATAAGCCTTCTCTAGATCCATAAAAGACAAAACAAAATATCCTAACTTTTGCCAAAAACTTCTCACATATCTACATTGCCACAAAAATTTTATCCACGCATTCTCTACCTTTCTTAAACCCACACTGTTCCTTACCAATTACTCCCCCTTCCTCTCCTAATCCTCTCAAAACCCTCCCTTATGCAGTTTATCTCTTACCAAAGGGGGGGGGGAAGTCTTTAAACATCTTTCTACCTGTCTTTATAGTTAGGTTTCCCAGTTGCTGTTGATATAGATGCAGGGCTAGATATATTAATAGGAGGCCATTGGCCTAGGGCCCACAGACGATTGAGGGCCACGGAAACTTAATTTGTAACGCAAGAATGGTGAAAATAAATAAATGAATTAATAAATAAATAGAATTAGACATTGTATTAAGTACAATAAAAATCAGTAAAAAGTAATCATACTCTATTAAAGTAATTTAAGAAATCATACTTATTTTCCCAAGCTACTGTCAAAAGTATGGTTAAATCTTGCAATGTAACCACCTTGAAAATTGATGCATACATACATATACCAAAGGCTTTTTCCCCCTTACACGGGGGGGTAGACAAAAAGAAAAAGGCATAGAAACCACTCCCACCCATTCCATCCCCTACATATTCCACTCCCCTCCACCCTCCCTCTCATCTTGGCACCTCCTGGACGATGGGTCATCCCTGCATCATGTCCACTGCCCTGGGTCAGAAGCAGTGTCGCAAGACACAGCACATCCATGGGAAGGCCGCTTCATTAATTCAGTGACCCCCCCCCTCTCCGTCCCCTCACCCAGAAACGGAGATGGGGAGAAATACCTTCGGGCTGCGTAAATTTATTTCTCATACATACTTCCTCACACCCCATCCCCCATCCACTCCCCCTCATGCATCACAGCATCATCCATACACAACCCTTCTCCATTCACCCCTATCCTCTGTCCAATTTTACCAGAATTAGTTTTAGTACATCTTAAAGTCAATGATAGCTAAATAAATCATACAAAAACCCCATCGTTTTTTATTTGTTGTAATTTGAAATCAATTATCCTAATAGCACTAAAACGTCGCCTGTTTCAGCCATTATTATTATTATCAACTCTCAAAACCTATCCGTATCGCCATCTAGTAATCTACTCCGCAGTGACGTCGTTTGTTGTGTTCATTCTGCATTTTCATTGTATTTGTTGAAGGGTGATTGTGTCGAGTGCTGCATGCTATTATATATCATATTTAGGAATTATGAAAATGAAAAAAGAACTACTAAGGTAAATGCATGATTAGGACGAACATAATATAGGAAAAAAGTGGCGTAGACTCAGAGGTGAATTGATACGGGTCTTTAAGATTCTCAAGAGTTGACAACATCAAAAGTCACAGAGACAAAATTTTCACATTGAATGAGAATCCGACCAGATATAATGGTCTCAAACTGGCAGGAAATAGATTTAATATGGAAGTGAGTAGAAACAAATTCGCCAACAGTGTAGTTGAATGGAATAAACTTCTTGCAGAGACAGTGCAATGTAGTTAGTTCGAAGCTTAAGATTTGTTTAGATAAACACCGAAGCAAGATCATAAAGATGCTGTAATGCCTGCCATTTATTTTATATAATTTGTTTATTTGTTTGTTATTAGTTGTCTGTTTGTTTAATATTATTTGATTTATTATAATTTATTATTATTTATGTGTCAATTTATTATCATTTAATATTTATGTTTATTATTTAACTTTACATATATATTTATTTGTTTATTTACTTATCATTATTATAATTTTTCGCATCCAACCTAATTGAGGAGGTCTCCTATCGACATGCTCCTTTGAAATTCTTTGTAATATTGATAACATATAGACCTCAGAACGGGAAAAGAAGAAAGCTTATTATAACCGCCCAGTAACAATTATATTCAAGTACAGAACATACATGGGGAGCTAAATGATGGGGCTAGATTCTCTTACAATAATACTAAATGGCTTTATTTTAAATATATGCCAAACAAATTATAAGATATATTGTTTTAGGATTTTTTTTTTTAATTTATGAGATAAATACAAAAAAAAAAAAATCAACAAAAACGATTTATTTATTTTATACTCCCAGGGTCAAGAAAAGAGTAGTGATATGCTGCTTCGTTAGGGCACTCAGAACATGCAGTGAAGAATACCTATAGTCAGCGCAAGGAGAATTGGCCGATAAGGCGGGGCTAGGAGATTTCCCGGTGTTGCCACATGTGGGCATCCATGGCGAGAACGTGCATGTGGATGCAATGTTTTCTGAATGCAGTATGAGGGGGGCGGGGCCAGAGATTAGATGTAGCGGCAACGTCGCTCTCTCATGCATATATGCCATATCTAGACTTAAAGAAACGAAACCTTTGTATAGAAAACATTGCTTTGATTTTTACCTCAGTGGTGGTGTGTGACAAAAATTATAATATAATCATATGAGGCAACATTATAAAACTATAAAATAGAATTATAAAATAAAATGAAATTATAGAATAATTATATGTGGCACCACAGGGGAACTCCCAGTGCTCCGCCCTAACGGCCAGATCTCAGTGCAACGGGTATAGAAGAGTCCTGTTATATCAGTGAGACTTTTTTTTAAATTAAAATGTCCACTCATTACATTTGCATCTTCACCAATTCTATCGAGAACTGTTTGAAGCGGAAATTGGAGAATAGTTGTGGTGTAAACATTAACAGATGTAAAATATTTCATGGGACCATAACACACAACATCCCTTTTTCACATTTTCGTGGGGGTTGAGTTACGATAAATTAAAAGAGGTTTGGTAAATGCTGAAATCGTGTTGGTGTTTCTGACGGATTTTTCGGCTGAAACCGCCATGACGGCAGTGATATCATCTATATTTCTGAATTAAACCAACCGATCCATAAATATTCCAGTGTGAACATACATTTTTTAAGTCGTTACTAAGGTTACACCATGTATTTTTTCTCTGATCCTGGCTTGTAAAAATGTTATTAAACAGTTATATTTTTGGGTTTGTAAAAATTGTAGGGTAGTCACTAGCATTCAACTTGATAAAATTTTATAGAGTTGCAGTAAGAGTAATTTATGTCATATTTTCGAGTGCAATTGGTGCAATTTTGGTGCATTCTTTTCAAAATGTTATGACTGTAGCCTGAATTACCCTACTTATTTTATACATGCATGTTCATTTAACATTTTTATAATCTATACTTTCAGGTCTATAAGATCAATATTTATTGATTGCTGCTGGCACCCCCCCCCTTACTCTTTCTGTTATATGTGCGGCGAGTATATAAAGAAGAGAGGCAAAAATTTTCTCCTTGGAAACGTCGATGAAGGTTTGTGAAGCCTGCTAGAATACTTTGGGATGCCAGTTGGGGACCAGAACAAGCCCTGGGCCCCTAACTAATGTGAGCACTGTAAGAAGACACTGGAAGAGTGGCTGCGAGGTGGGAAAAGTCAACAGACCACACCACAAACTGCCATTTTCGCATGATGGATATTAGCAAGCGGTGGAAAGGAAAGAATGGTGATGCTGTGCATTACCCAGATTTCCCATCATCAGTCGCACCAATTCCTCAATGCTCCAAATATTCTGTGCCAGTGCCACCTGCTCTAGGTGAAGTCCAAGACAAGATTTTGATGAAGAGGAGATGGATCCTGAGAGGCCTTGGCTTACCAGCCTGAGGTACCAGAGAAAGTTTCTCATTTTCCAAATCAGAAAGAAGTAAATGACTTGGTCAGGGATATGGGTCCAAATCCAATGCAGAGCTATTCATCTGCAGGATGAGGCATTAGAACTTGGTCAAGGGGGAGGTGTATGTGACAAGTGAGAGAAGTCGGCACGAACTTTTCTCAAGTTTTCACACTCTTAGGGATCGCCTCTGCTTCTATCATGATATGCCTGGACTGTTTGACGTTATTGAGGGTGCCGTTTGTGCCCAAGGAGTGGTGGCTCTTCATAGACAGCTCTACCACAAGTTTGAAGGCTGTCCTCCTCCACAATGGAAACGAGTTCCCGACGCTGCCCCTAGTTCATTCAGTCTGCCTGAAGGAAGACTACTACAGTGTAAAAGTCCTACTGGAAGCTCTGCAATACAACCAATACAATTGGGAAATAACTGGAGCCTATCAGATGGTGGCTTTCCTGATTGGTATCCAGGGAAGCTTTATCACAGTTCAATGCTTCTTCTGCCTTTTGGATAGCAGAGCCACCTCTGACCACTACAACAGGAAAAAAACTGGTGCAGCGAACAGAATCTGTAGCTAGGATCCAGAACGTCATGTGGGAGTCTTTGGTTCATCCCATGATTGTGTTCTTGGCGCCATTGCACATTAAGGTGGGGTTGATGAAGCAGTTCGTGAAGGCTCTCAACCAGGAATCAGTCGCTTTTAAGTAGGTTCTTGAGTTCTTCCCCCAAGTTATCTAAGGCCAAAACCAAAGGTGGGATTTTTGTTTGACCTCAGATAAAGGTGTTTGAGTCTACCGAGTTCTCCAATAAGCTCAGTTGGATTGAAAGAACAGCATGGAACTTTTCATAGCAGATGCCAAGGGCTTCCTGGGCAACCACAGAGCTGAAAACTACCAGCAGCTGGTACAGAATCTGGTAAAGACTTTTGGCGCCATGGGATGCAGGATGTCCCTTAAACTTTGTATGCTGGACGCTCTCCTGGGTAAATTCAAGGACAATATGGGCGCCTATTCAGAAGAACAAGGCAAGCGATTCCACCAAGAGCGGAGGTATCAGGGCCACTACAATGAGAAAATGATGGGGGACTATATTGAAGGGGCTGGTGAGGGAATTCGACCTGGACTACAACCGCAAATGCAGGAAATCTAGTAATTTCTGACGTGTTTAAGTTGCTTTATAACTGTCATTTGATTTTACTTGTTTGTTTAATAAGCTTATGTCATAAAATAAATATATACTCTATTGATTTAATCATATGAACTGATAAATTAAAAAAGCTTGAAAAAAATGAAAATTTCGAAATATCAAAGTCCTGATCACAAGCCCAAACTTATAACTAAATTATAGTGTTTTGTTATAATGATGGAATATAAAAAATCAGGAAATGACATTTAGAACTGGGGAACAAAAATGTGTTACACGGTGTTATCTGACAGTAATTAATATGTAGTGGAAATATATTGGTCTACGGCCACTAGTTAAAATAACATCGTTCGACGAGGTAACATTGATTAGTCATACTACATGCTGTTTTCAACGTACGTCGGATAACAGGCGATATTTAGTTATGTTACACCATAACGTCTAGGTTTCAATAGATTATGTTTAGTTATATTTGTTTGTCCACATGGACGTTCGGAAGACGGGAGGGGAGGGGGATCTGTTACCTGTAGCGGCTGTAATATAGTCTAACATAATGTAATGTAATGCGTAATTTATAACTGCGTATTTACCTATCCGCATCCTTCAGCGCAGGAAGCCAACATACGCCAATCCGTATATGCCACATCGTAGGATATATAAAGGTGTATACCTATGCATATATTCTATCCGAATCCAGCCCTATCTTTTCCTGTTACATTTTAGTATGTAGATGTTCTATATATATCCATATTCATAATATAATTCCGTATATACTACAAAGGATTACAAAGGCTGAGCATGCCGACAGGAGACCTTTTGATCCATATCTAGGTCGGATGCGAAAAAAAAAATCATATTGATAATAAATAAAAACTATGATAATGTAAATAACAAATAAAATAGATGAATAAATGCATAGGTATAGTTAAATAATAAACAGGTAAATAGTAAATAATAATAAATTGACATATAACTAATAATAAATGAAAATCAGACAGACAAATGATAACAAAACAAAAACAAATAATATAAGATAAATTATAATCATTACAGCATCTTACTTAG
>NC_134805.1:38172364-38267364 GCF_046742065.1 Oratosquilla oratoria | reverse complement strand
GATTATGAATATGTTTCCGGAGGCTGGTATTTGGTGGTTGTGGAGGAAGAGAAGAGAGTATCTGTGTGTAATAAAGGTCTTTGGGTGTAGTTTTAATGTTTCTTGGTGTGTGTGGGTGTTCTGCTATGTAGTGTAGCGGGTGTGATGTGTTTGTGGTGGCTGCAGCAAGTGTTTGTGTGCCTCTCATGTCGAGGTGGTCCTTGACTTTGAGGACTTTTGTTTCATGGTGTAAATGGTCTGTAGGTGATGTATTTGTGCAGCCTGTAATTGTTTTTAGGGCTTTGTTTTGTATGATTTGAAGGGTGTTGTGGTGTGTCTCACTGAGATTAGGAGCCCATGCAGGACTCGCATAATTCATCACTGAGCGTATGCATTGTTTGTATATTGTTATATTAGTTTCTTTGTTTTGTCCAAATGTTGTTCCAGTGATTGACTTAAGTGCGTTAAGTCTAGGTGTGCATTTGTTTTTTATGTTTGTGAGGTGTTGTTTGAAAGACATGGATGTATCGTATGTTACACCAAGAATTTTCGGTGTGTTTGTGTGTGGTATTAGAGTGTTGTTGATGTAGAGATGAGGTATGTATTTGTGTTCTTTTGTCCAGTTGGTGAGAAGTGTTGCTGTAGATTTGGTTGGAGCTATTTTGAGTCTGTTTGTGATGAACCATGTGTTGAGTGTGTCAAGGTAAGGCTGGATTATTTCTGCAGCTTTGTCTGTGTTACGATGTGTGCATGTGATTGTTATGTCGTCTGCGTAGGAAGAGATTTGTATTTCTGAGGTGTCTGGCGTGGGTAAGTCATGCATGTATAGATTAAATAATGTGGGGGATAGAACCGAGCCCTGTGGTACTCCGTTCTTAATGTTTCTGATGTGCGATGATTGGCCATTATATGACACATGAGCATTCCTGCCTGCCAGATAATTGGCCAGCCATCTTTTGGTGTTATTGTGCATGTCTGTGTTATATATTTTATTTGTTAGGTTGTGGCGGGGGATAGCATCAAAAGCTTTACTAATGTCCAATGTTATAAGAAGTCTTCTGTGGTGGGGCCTATCTGAATTGATGCCATCTAAAATTCTTTGTGTGAGGTTTGTCAGAAGAGTGTTTGTGGAGTGTAGTGGCCTAAAACCGTGTTGTGAGTCAGCAAGGGGAATATATGGTGTGACAAGTTTAAGTATTAGGCGTTCAATGACTTTAGAGGGGGTGCAGAGAAGTGTGATTGGGCGGTGCGATGTTGGGATTGTTGGGTCTTTGTTCGGTTTTGGAATGGTGATTATTTTACCATGCTTCCAGATGTCGGGTATTGTGTTGTGTGAATAGCTGTAGTTTGCAATGTTTGTGAGTGCGTGTATACCTTGTGGTCCAATGTGTTTTAGGTGTATGTTGCTTATGTTATCAGGGCCACAGGCAGATGAGTGCTTGAGACTATGCAATATGAGTTTTGTCTGACTGTCTATGAAGGGTGTATAGTCTGAAAACAAGAACAAGATGCACCCCAGCTGGCCACAGACACACTTACACCAATTACAAGAGAGCTAACTGGGAAGCCTTTAATGAAGAGTCAGAACAACATTTTGAAACACTTAACAGTACACCAATCACAAACATAAACAATGCTGTGCACGCTTTTAATACAATCATACAAAACGCAGACAAGAGATACATCCCTAGAGGCAACAGAAAATCACACAACCCCAACTTCACACCAGAAATCCAAGGCCTCATCAGACAACGTGACACACTTAAACACGATACCCCCACACCTATCCCTCAAAACATAGCAGACCAAATACAAACACTAAACACTGTGATTGCCAATAAAATACATGAACAAAAAACACAAAATTGGCAAAACTTTATCAATACACTTGATCACAAAACAAACACCAGCAAATTGTACAAAACACTCAACAGCATCACACTATCCAACACTAACACTACACGCTCTCACGCAGCAATAATCACAACAACAGATAATCTACCCTCAAACAGACAACAAGCAAACGCACTCATACGTCATTTTGCACAGACGAGCCATCTTACATCTCACCCTGACGACCGACGCACCATTCGACGTAAGAAAGACTTTCCCACAGACTCAGACTAAACGTAATGTTGTGCTACTTGGTGATGACGGGTATAGGATAGAGCCATGTCTCATGACTCCATTTCGGAATCCTACATCTCCTGCTGAGGTAATATATAACAAGCTTTTCCAAATAGAAAGAGTAATAATTGAGCTATGCTTTGGCCAACTCAAACGCAATAGTAAACTCGTGTACGGGAAACAGGGACATCACATTAGAAATCTCACGAGTTACGACAGGTTCAAACATGTAACTATGTAACCAAGATCTAATAGATCTTGTATGTAACCCGGCGCTCCCGAAACACGAGTCATTCTTTTACTTCTGCTTGGAGGATATCCTCCAAAGTATAAGGTAATCATTATGAATATGGAAAGAAGGATATGCTTATACTTCTACCTTTTGCTTGAGAGCATTACCTTATACTTCTACCTTATGCTTGCAAGGATATCCTTCATTTTTATGAATACGGCTCAGTATGTAGGCAAGGATTAGGAAGAAACGACACAAGATGGGGAGAGGGTCTTACGGCTTACGCCTAATTATATTTATGATTGTACTGACACCTGATATCTATCCTAAACTTATATACTTAACCTAATAATCTAAACAGAAATCCCGGCACTACATGTGTGTGTATGAAATACCACAAGTGAGAAGTTTCACAATAATATTCACAAAGGATCAGGTGCGCTATTATATCGGGGGTCTGAAGCAATTATTGTCCTGTTGTACCGTCAACACTATTTTA
This sequence comes from Oratosquilla oratoria, assembly GCF_046742065.1. NCBI lineage: Eukaryota > Metazoa > Arthropoda > Malacostraca > Stomatopoda > Squillidae > Oratosquilla > Oratosquilla oratoria. The sequence continues at coordinate 38,264,527 of NC_134805.1, read as the reverse complement.
CAATACTTTTCCGTGATCCTATGGGGTGTCTCAGTCTGTGATGATGGTATTAGTACATCAAAACTATCACTGTCAAATCTAGAACGAAGGTGAAAGTCGCTGGAAGATTTGAAAATCTGAATTATCAGCCAATGCAAACAAAACTCAGTAAAGTGGCATCATTGAGCAGGGTTCATAACGCTTAGCAGTGTTACTAGGAACAACATTATAAATTTAACAGAAATAATGTTCTTAGTCACCTAGCAAAACTGAAATTAAGTTGTCAAATATGAATAAAGAACGATTGTGTAACGAACTATTTGCTAAGGCCATGAATATCATCGCTGAATATTAATATCAAAAGTGGTAGGTTGGCAACTTTGTCTCGGACCGCTTATCTCGCAGAAATGGACAGAAAGCGTTCACGTATTTTTTTTTTTTCATTTATTCTTTGGGAACCCGCAGAGAGCCGTTTGCAGTCCGCATAGTTTGCGTGCCCTGAGCAGGGGAATTAAGGGTTAGGGACAGAATTTGGGCAAGGAATGGGGTTAGGATAAGGGTTAAGGGTGGGATCAGGATTAGAGTTAGGACTGGGATTAGGGTTGAAGAGAGGGATGTAGTGATGGGTAATCCTATTTCTAAAAGTATCAGTGTGGGACTATCCACTACGTGAGATGAAATGATTCCATTCTTGGATGCTACGGGGGAAAACGAGTGCTTGAGTATGTTGGTGCTTATTTGATATGTGTGGTATTTTAGGTTGTGACTGCCTCTAGTTGTTCTTGTATTTGTTGAGTGTAAGTTTCTTTGTTCATGTCAACTAAACTGTTTGTGATTTAATACATCATTTGTTGTCTAAGTATTCATCTCCTTGTCTCAAGTGGTTCAAGTTTAATGCTTGTTTTGGCCTAGTGACTGATTTAGTGTCTGTAATCACGTCTGATCAGTCATACTGCTTTGTTTTGTGTAGACTAATTTGTATATGCCACTGTGTGTGGATCCCACACGGTGTCGCAATACCCTAAATGGGGCCGAACGACTGTCGTGGAAGCAAGATTTTTTTATGTGCGTTGCATCTCCTGAGGTTCCTGCGCAGGAATCCCAGGGTTCTGTTGGATGTGGCCCTGAGGCAACTCACATGCGTGGACCACTTTATGTCCCTTGAAATGTGGACCCCAAGTGTTTATGGTTGGAAACTATGTTTAGATTTGTGTTGTGTACTGTATAGGTAAATTGGATGGGTTGGTTAATACGGGTGAATCTAATGTGATGACATTTGTCAGGTTTAAATGTCACTTGGCTTGTCAATCTCCAAGGACACGTAGGTCATCTTGTAGTTGGAGACAATCGTCTCTGTTACCTGTCTGCCTATATACTAAACTATCGCCCGCAAATTATCTAATAATAGAGGGAAATGATAGTGGGAGATAATTAATGTAAGAAAAGAAGAGGTCCCAAGACAGTGCCCTGGGGAACCCCAGAAGTTACAGGAACATTTAAAGATTGGCTACCCTCATGAATAATCGTTGGTGATGGACATTGTCGAAGGCTTTGGCAAAATCTAAAACTATGACGTCTACTTGTCTAATTTTGGGGTTGTTAAGTAATTGGGATATGTCACATGTTGTCTAGTAATTGCGTGCTGATTTTCAGTTACTACTTTTTGCCTGTGAAAATGGTCCATTATATGTCTATAGATAATGTGTTCTAAAATTTTGCAGTGGAATGATGTAATCGAGACAAGCCTATAATTGGATGGAAGGGTTCTGTCATGACAGTACAACGACACTGTCACTAACCAGACACTAGAGCACTACGGTTGCCGAACCGTAAGTCTGCAATGTTTCGGCGACAGGGTCCCTTCATGTGTTGCGAGGAGAGATCGAATGTCACTGGGAACTGCTGTCAGATACTTGAGTTTCAAGAATTCGTCGTCCACTTTCAGCTGTTGTATAATCTTCTTTAGCTCTCGAAGGACTACCGTAGGTTTCTCGTGCATTGTATGGTTTTGATGCACGAGAGCATGAAACTTTTTTTTACTATTGTTTGTGAGGAAAATGGCGGTGTAACTAGTTTCTGTGTGTCTCATTTCTTTTTTTAATGTTTTCTGTAGTCTTCTCAGTATCGTGTATCGTTGTACCGTTTTGCTGCATTGCATGCTTTTACTTTGTTTCTATGTGAGGTCTGTAAATGTCTATTGAACCAGGGTGGTGATCGGTTTCGCCTAAGAGTTTTCTTTTGTACGTGTTTGTTATTATGTTAATGTTTGTTGGAGAGAGGGTAGAGTGCCGGAGGACTGGAGGAGTGCCTGTATAGTTCCTCTTTACAAGGGTAAAGGGGACTAGTGTGAATGTAGTAGTTTCAGAGGGATTAGCTTGTTGAGTGTAGTTGGGAAGGCTTATGGGAGGATCTTGGTTGAGAGGATTAGGAGAGGAACAGAAGGAGTAATTGGTGAGGAACAGTGTGGATTTAGGACAGGTAGAGGTTGTGTAGATCAGATCTTTGTGGTAAGACAGATATGTGAGAAAGCTATAGGAAAGGGGAAGGATGTTTTTTTGGCTTTTATGGATCTGGAAAAGGCTTATGATAGGGTAGACAGAAAGGCACTGTGGGAGGTTATGAAGATATATGGGATAGGAGGAAAGCTTCTAGGAGCTGTCAAGAGTTTTTATGAGAATAGTAGAGCTTGTGTCAGGATTGGAAATGGAAAGAGTGAGTGGTTCGAGGTAAAGGTGGGACTTCGTCAAGGATGCGTTATGTCACCCTGGCTGTTCAACTTATACATGGATGGGGTGGTGCGAGAGGTAAATGCAAGGGTAGTGGGCAAGGGATTGGAGATGGTTAAAGAAAATGGAGAAAAGTGGGAGGTGAGCCAGCTGTTGTTTGCGGACGACACTGTGCTTGTGGCAGGATCGGAGGAGGGATTGAGGAAGTTGGTGGCAGAGTTTGGGAGAGTATGTGATAGAAGAAAGCTAAAGATAAAAGTGGGTAAAAGTAAGGTGATGAGATGTACAAGGGGTGAAAGTGGCAGTAGACTGGAAGTGAGCATTAAGGGAGAGCGACTGGAGGAAGTGGATAGTTTTAGATACTTGGGCGCAAATGTGGCAGGGAAAGGTGGAGTGAAAGTGGAGGTAGAATATAGATTGAGAGAAGCGAGTAAATGCCTTGGTGGATTAAAGAGTGTAATGAGGAATAAACATTTGGGAATGGATGCTAAGAGGAGACTGTATGAAGGAGTGATTGTGCCAACAGCACTGTATGGGGCAGAAACATGGAACATAAGAGAAGAAGAGAGAAGGAGTTTGACTGTGTTTGAGATGAGGTGTCTGAGAAGTATGATGGGGGTTACTAGGCTAGATAGAATGAGAAATGAGGAGGTGAGGAGGAGAACAGGAGTGGAAAGGGAGTTGGGAGATAGGGTTGATGAAAGAGTATTAGGATGGTTTGGACACATGGAAATAATGAGTGAAGAAAGACTAGTAAAAGATATATGGAAGGCAGATGTGGAGGGAGTGAACATGAGGGGGCGTCCTAGGATGAGGTGGATGGATGGGGGTGAAAGGGGCTTTGGGGAAGAGGGGAATGTCTGTTGAGGAAGGACTGGAGAGGACAGAAGACAGGGGTGAATGGAGAATGGTTGTATATGGATGATGTTGTGATAGCATGAGGTGGAATGGGCGGGGGGATGGGGGGTGAGGTAGTATGTGTGAGCAAAATTTGACGCAGCCCGAAGGGATTTCTCCCCGTCCTCTCATTTTATGCAATGGGGGGACGGAGAGGGGGGGTCGCCAATTTAATGAAGCGGCCTTGCTGTGGATGTGCTGTGTCTTGCGACACTGCTTCTGACCCAGGGCAGTGGACAAGGTGCAGTGATGACCCGTCATTCAGGAGGTGCTAAGATAAGAGGGAGGGTTGAGGGGTGTGGAGTGTATTCAGGGATGGAATGGGTGGAAATGATTTTATGCCTTTTCCTTTTTGGCTACCCCCCTTGTAAGGGGGAAAAAGCCTTGGTATATGTATATGTATATGCAGATTTATGGGATAGGAGGAAAGCTTTTGGGAGCTGTCAAGAGTTTTTATGAGAGTAGTAGAGCATGTGTTAGGATTAGAAATGGAGAGAGTGAGTGGTTTGAAGTAAAGGTGGGACTTCGTCAAGGATGCGTTATGTCGCCCTGGCTGTTCAACTTATACATGGATGGAGTGGTGCGAGAGGTGAATGCTAGGGTAGTGAGTCAGGGATTGGAGATGGTTAAAGAAAATGGAGAAAAGTGGGAGGTGAGCCAGCTGTTGTTTGCGGACGACACTGTGCTTGTGGCAGGGTCAGAGGAGGGACTGAGGAAGCTGGTGGCAGAGTTTGGGAGAGTATGTGATAGAAGAAAGCTAAAGATAAATGTGGGTAAAAGTAAGGTGATGAGATGTACAAGGGGTGAAAGTGGCAGTAGACTGGAAGTGAACATTAAGGGAGAGCGACTGGAGGAAGTGGATAGTTTTAGATACTTGGGTGCAAGTGTAGCAGGAAAAGGTGGAGTGAAGGTGGAGGTAGAATGTAGATTGAGAGAAGCGAGTAAATGCCTTGGTGGTTTAAAGAGTGTAATGAGGAATAGACATTTGGGAATGGATGCGAAGAGGAGACTGTATGAAGGAGTGATTGTGCCAACAGCACTGTATGGGGCAGAAACGTGGAACATAAGAGAAGAAGAGAGAAGGAGTTTGAATGTGTTTGAGATGAGGTGTCTGAGAAGTATGGTAGGGGATGGCTGGATAAAGTGAGAAATGAGGAGGTGAGGAGGAGAACAGGGGTAAAAAGGATTTGGGAGATAGGGTTGATGAAAGAATATTAGGATGGTTTGGACACATGGAAAGAATGAGTGAAGAAAGACTAGTAAAAGAGATATGGAAGGCAGATGTGGAGGGAGTGAACATGAGGGGACGTCCTAGGATGAGGTGGATGGATGGGGTGAAGGGGGCTTTGGGGAAGAGGGGAATGTCTGTTGAGGAAGGAAGGGAGAGGACGGAAGACAGAGGTGAGTGGAGAATGGTTGTATATGGATGATGTTGTGACTGCATGAGGAGGAATGGGCGGGGGGGTGGGGGGTGGGGTAGTATGTGTGAGTAAATTTTGACGCAGCCCGAAGGGATTTCTCCCCGTCCTCGCCTTATATGCAAAGGGGGACGGAGAGGGGGGGGTCGCCGATTAAATGAAGCGGCCTTGCTGTGGATGTACTGTGTCTTGCGACACTGCTTCTGACCCAGGGCGGTGGGCAGGGTGCAGGGATGACCCGTCATCCAGGAGGTGCTCAGATGAGAGGAAGGGTGGGAGGGGTGTGGAGTGTATTTAGGGATGAAATGGGTGGGAGTGTTTTTATGCCTTTCCCTTTTTGGCTACCTCCCTTGAAAGGGGGAAAAAGCCTTGGTATATGTATGTATGTATGTATATGTATGTATGTTGTTATGTTCTTTTGTCTGGTCCAATTAATTTCCACTGCTTTGGCCGTCGGGTCGCTGTTTAGGAAAATTGATCTGAAATATACTAATTTTTGAGATATGGCACCCATGTCGACTCTGTTGTACCGTATAAGAAAATGGTCCTGTGTTCTTGTTTCTGCTTGATTGGTTTAATGTTTGCATCGTGATCGCTCAGACCTGGTTGTGTTCGTGTGATGAGTGAAAAGCTGTGTTTGTTGGTTCATGTACTGTTTGTGGGAGTGAGAGTTGATTATCATGTCTATATTTTTTTCATGTAGAGGCTTCGTCAGATTGTAGTGATATAATGTTGCTTTCACGGGTAAGGTTTTTCGATAGTAGCGTACGCTGTCAAGTCAATATCAAGGTATTACATATTTCCAGATTCGTACCCGTGCAATTCCAGCATGACTTTTTAGATGTATATAAATCAAAATACTATTGGATCTTAAGAATATTATTTGATTATTAACTTATTAGTAATGTAATACTAATATTTTTCTACTGCCACAAGTCATCATTCCCTCATCCAAATAGACAAGACGTGAAATTCCTCTCAATAGAATAAATATTGGATGTCGTCCGTCTGTTCTCTCTTGTTTTTTCTTTCTGGATTTTCTCTCCGCCATATGTCTGTATCTCTTACCATAAGCTTGAAAAGAAGAAAAATGGTTAATTAAGTCCATCACAACATTAACCATGTTAGGTAAATTCATACATACATATACCAAGGGCTTTTCTCCTTTACAAGGGAGGTAACCAAAAAACAAAGGCATAGAAACCACTCCCACCCATTCCATCGCCTACCTACTCCACTCCCCTCTGCTCCCTTCCCTCCCTCGTATCTTGACACCTCCTGGATGACGGGTCATCCCTGCATCTTGTTCACTGCCCTAGGTCAGAAGCAGTGTCACAAGACACAGCACACCCACGGCAAGGCCGCTTCATTAAATCGGCGACCCCCCCCCCCTCCGTCCTCTCATGCAGAAAAAGAGAAGACGGGGAGAAAGGCTTCCGGGCTGCGTCAGTTTATTTCTCATACATACTTCATCACCCCCCATCCCCCACCCACTCCCTCACATGCATCACAGCATCATCCATCTTGGTAAATAATATGACTTAAGTTTAGTGCAAATCGTAGTTTGAACTGCATCGATTTGAATATCCCGGTAAGAAAAAACAACGAATGTTAAAAATCTATATGTATTGTTTACATAAAGTGAACTATATAATTGAATTTCTTAAAGTATTTTCTATATTTCACGAAGTAAAGTGAATGAAAGAAGGAAATAAAAACTATTGTGAGAATAAAGTCACTATAGTTCTTGGATCGTTTGTTTACATTCAGTAGCGCACGTGAAGGTAAACTTCAAACGGATTGTGGTTATCATTACGGTAATAAGTAGTGTCAAGAAAGTCATAATTATATTTTCGTGGCAATGTGAAGAATATCACGTATACTGTGTAGATATTTAGATTTTATATAATTCATGAATGAGTTGTGATTGTGCCAGGAGCAAAGTCACAGTGGCATACTTTAGTAAGTACTTTTCGCGAGTTAATTGAGTACTTTACTAGAACTATATACGTACGAAACTGGTAAGTATGATTGTACCTGGGTTTTGTGTGTTAAGATTGGCCATAAAGTTGGTAAATGTACGAGTTCATAGTGACAAAAGAAAAAAAAAACAACGCGAATACGCTTCCAGATTTCCAGGTAGATGTTCAAGGTCACATGGAACATTGGGTATTGCCTCGTCAATTACACCAACTTCTTTTAAACGAAAATGAGCATTTTTAAGGTTATCGTGATATAAATTTCCTTTGGCTACATCATGTAATGTATGTGCGTGCTCCCCTGGATCAACACTAGCAGTGATGGCAGAGAGAAGAGGTAGTAGAGTGTCATATAGTTGCATATACTGGCAACACAAATTGTCTGACCACCTCACTAAGACTTTGTGCCTGTTGGTGTAGGTGTCTCACCTTTACAGGAGGTGGGAATGGACCTCTGGAAATTTTACCAAACATTGCACTGAGTTTTTGGCTATTTCTTACATATTTTGTAGCATGCTTTGTGATATAAAAGAAAGAAAAAAAAATTAGAAGTGCACACCTAAATAATATAGCAATAGAAAATTAGACATCAATTTTGTAGATTATAATACATCAATGTAATATACATTTTTATTGGCAGAAATAAATTTTTTTTTTTAGAAGTACACACCTGTGATATAGCAATAGAAAATTGAATATTTATTTCATAAATTACACTACATCAATGTAATATATATGGCAGAAATCAATAACAAAAAACCTTGCTAAAATGAAATGCACTACTGAATGGAGATACAACATTAGGTTTGAGATGCCGTGTTGTCGTCTGTCCAGTCTTGTCAATTGTTTGACGATGGCACTGACATTGTGTACCGGGTGTTCTCTTACTCCAAGTGATGTCAGTATGCTACATATCTTTAAACAGTGCTGCAGAGTTGAACTTCATGCTTATCTTCAAGCTATGGAACTCCTCTACACCCTACAGTCTGATTAGATGCCAAAACTGGCTGTCAGCATCCTTGATGATGACGATGACCCTAATGATCTCTAGAATTATAGGTCCTGCATTATTAAATGCAGGTTAGGATAAACTAGTTTATCTTACTTTAATTTCTTTGACCACATCTATCAAAACAAAGGCGTCTCAAGCAGTTGTTGTGACTGTCTGTTAATATGTTGTGTTTAACAACTTTTTCTGTTATTGATTTCTGGCAAGAAAACGTATATAACATTGATGTATTATAATTTACAAAATATTTAATTTTCTATTGCTATATCATGTAAGTGTAGACTGTAGACATTTAAAAATATACCAAAATCAATACAAAAAAAAAAAAAAGATTGCTTAAAGCAAATACACTACCAAAGCTGTGACAATAGGTGTGAGACACTATGTTGTTTGTCCAGTCCCATCAATGATAGCTTGACAGTGGTGGTGATAGTGAATTTTTAGAATTGCACACCTTCGTAATAGAAAATTAAATAATTTTTGTAAATTATAATACACCAATATAGTATACATTATTCTTGGCAGAAATTAATGATTTAGACAAAGTTGCTAAGTGCTATAAAGAAATTTTTTTTAGCCATTTTGGTTGCTTGAGATGCCATCTTTGTTTTGGTAGAGGTGAAGGCTGAAGAAATTAAAGTATGATAAAGTTGTTTATTCTAACCTTCTAACCTAACCTACCTACCTAACCTAACCTGCATTTAGTAATGTAGTACCTGTAATTCTAGAGGTCATCAGGGTCGTTGTCGTTGTCTGCAACCTCAGAATCTGTCAAAACAAAAATGGCATCTAAAGGAGTTGAAGCGACTTCATTCATTTCTGTATAGGTTTTAGCAATATTTTCTGATATGATTTCTGGCAAGAAAGATATTTATTACATTGATGTATTATAATTTACCAAATTAATATTTAATTTTCTAATGCTATATCATGTAGATGTGCACTTAAAAAATACCACAATGACTATATTTTTCACTGGATGTTCTCCCATTCCAAGTGACATCATATTTTTGAAACGGTGCTACAGAGCGGAACTTCATGCTTTTCTTGAAGGTATGAAACTCCTCTACACCCTGCAACCCAATTGGATGCCAATACTGGTTGTAATATCTCTTACAATGACCCTAATGACCTCTAGAATTACAGGTGCTGCATTACTGAATGCAGGTTAGGTTAGACCAGGGGTTCTCATTAGGGGTGAAATTCACCCCCAGGGGGAAATTTTGGGTTTTCTGGGGGTGAATTCTGACCACATTAAGTTTACGGAGTGAGAAAGCAAATATAGGCTTTGGCCTATCTGGCCTGTGCTGACCCAGGTTAATCTTAGGATTAGAAAAGTGTTACGCTGTGCGATAATACCTGCATATTATTTAGAATGCACCTTCTGAAACAGACAATCTTGGAAAGGAGGGGGGAATGGCATTCTGGCAAATGGTGAAAGGGGTGCATGAGCCAAGCAAGGCTGAGAACTTTTGGGGTTAGACCAATTAATTATACTTTAATTTCTTTGACTTCTGCAGCTATCAAAACAAAGATAGTGTCTCAAACATTTGTCATGGTTCTGTTCGTTAGTGTATCTATTAGCAACATTTTCTGTTGTTGATTTCTGCCAAGAAAAATGTATGTTATGTTGATGTATTATAATTTACAAAATGAATATTTAATTTTCTGTTACTATATTGTTTAGGTTTGCACTTTTTAAAACTGACCAAAAATATCATTATCACATGGTCTTTGATGTAGTTCCATTGGTTTTGATATTTGTTACATTACAAACTGTTTGTGGACACCCCTCCCCCCAATTAACCCATTCAACTCCGATGACAAGATGTCTTGTCATTTGGTCAAATAAAACAAAAAATCATAAAACACCAAAATGTTTGATCAAACACCAGAAAAATATGACGTCAGTCCTCGCTTCGCTACGAGCGAAGCGAGGATTGACGTCATATTTTTCTGGTGTTTGATCAAACATTTTGGTGTTTTATGATTTTTTGTTTTATTTGACCAAATGACAAGACATCTTGTCATCGGAGTTGAATGGGTTAACTCAACCCAAATCTAAACATATCAGACCCAGTAGTCATAGTGATTATTGCCTCAAGATTCTATATTGTCTTTATACAAAAGTCTTATAAGGGAGATAGCCAAGTCAAAGTTGCACACCCATCAACCACCCTTGTTTCACTGTCATCTTTGCTCCTTTTTAAGTGAAGGGTCATCCCTGTCTCTGGTCCATTGCCTGAGCCAAAAGCAATGCAGCAAGACACAGTGCATTCACAGCAAGGCTGGGGTTTACTTTTCCAGCCTCAAGATTCACTGATTCACCCAGGTATTATCCTGTTTCAGACCATGATATCTATTGCTCTTTTTACTATTTTATCTATATTATGTATATATATATATATATATATATATATATATATATATATATATATATATATATATGCAACGTAGACCACTTGGAAAAAGAAACTAAGCAGAGCGCTTTCGTATATTACATCTTCAGTGAAAGTACATAGTTAATAGGAATACATAGATTATATACACATGAAAAAAAGAACAAGGACAGTTTACATAAGGGTAGAGGACATTAACTCCCTGGAAGGTGGTCTGTCAGGTCGCAAGGGTCAGTGCATCCACTAATGAGGGTGGCGCGACATTAGGTTACAGTCGCATGGTTACATTTTGCCTATTATTATTTTGCTTATTTGTTGACAGATAAAATTGTCTAAGTTTATATAAGCCCTTGTGTAGGCTGGTATTTTGATCACTGGTAGTATGGATCAAACTACACTCTATTAAGTTTCTTATTATTATGTTGTTAGTATAATAGATTACATGGGCATTACCCCAATCAACTGGATGATTATTCAATTCAATATGCTTGAAGATTCCACTGGAATTATTGCCATCCCTAACATTTTTCTTATGTTGTTCAATTCTAATGTTTAAGGGTTTGGCAGTTTGACCTATGTAAAATTGATTACACATTTTGCAAGGAATTTTATAAATGCATCCTTTTTTAACTTCAATACTATTATTGATGAGTATATGTTTTACTGTACTATCATTTTTAAAAACTACCTTTACGTTAAATATTTTTAATAATTCTGTAACACTTAACAAATTTTCTTGAAATGGCAAAATTAAAACATTATGATAACTAAAAGGTGATTTTGGCTGAGGAGTTAAAAATGATTTCCTTGCAAAATTGTAAGCAATATTAAGGAATTGTTTAGAGATTTTTAATCTTAGCCCAATGTTAAAACATTTCTGATTTTGTCATCAATAAATTCAGGACTGCAAATACGGAAAGCTCTAAGATTGTAAGCAATATTAAGGAATTGTTTAGGGTATTTTAATCTTAGCCCAATGTTTTCTCTTCAACGTTTTTTAGAGCTTTCCGTATTTACAGTCCTGAATTTATTGATGACGAAATCAGAAATGTTTTAACATTGGGCTAAGATTAAAATACCCTAAACAATTCCTTAATATTGCTTACAATGTTGCAAGGAAATCAATTTTAACTCCTCAGCCAAAATCACCTTTTAGTTATAATGTTTTAATTTTGCCATTTCAAGAAAATTTGTTGTGTTACAGAATTATTAAAAAGATTTAACGTGAAGGTAGTTTTTAAAAAGGATAGTACAGTAAAACATATGCTCATCGATAATAGTACTGAAGTTAAAAAAGGATGCATTTATAAAATTCCTTGCAAAATGTGTAATCAATTTTACATAGGTCAGACTGCCAAACCCTTAAACATTAGAATTGAACAACATAAGAAAAATTTTAGGGATGGCAATAATTCCAGTGGAATCTTCAAGCATATTGAATTGAATAATCATCCAGTTGATTGGGGTAATGCCCATGTAATCTATTATACTAACAACATAATAGTAAGAAACTAAATAGAGTGTAGTTTGATCCATACTACCAGTGATCAAAATACCAGCCTACACAAGGGCTTATATAAACTTGACAGTTTTATCTGTCAAGAAATAAGCAAAATAATAATAGGTAAAATGTAACCCTGCGACTGTGACCTAATGTCGTCCCACCCTCATTAGTGGACGCACTGACCCTTGCAACCTGACAGACTGCCTTCCAGGGGGTTAATATCTTCTACCCTTATGTAAACTGTCCTTGTTCCTTTTTCATGTATATATAATCTATGTATTTCTATTAACTATGTACTTTTTGCACTGAAGATGTAATATACGAAAGTGCTCTGCTTTGTTAGTTTCTTTTTCTAAGTGGTCTACTGTACAAAAGTGAACACACCCACATTCTTATAGTATATATATATATATATATATATAGTATATATATTCATATAGTATATATATTCGTATACATACACCAAGGGCTTTTTTCCCCATTACAAGGGAGGTAGCGAAGTCAAAAAGCAAGTACCCACTCCCACCCATTCCACTCCCATCCACCACCCTTCTTGCAGTATGATTGGTTATGATTACCACTGCTTCTTTTTGTATGACGAATTCTTAGGATGCATGCTTGAATCTGTAGCTCCAGCATCTCCCAACTATTTTGATAATAGAATATTTTCATTACCATCCACACGTGACAATTTTGCCATAGATGAAAATAACTTGGAATTACTTGAATGATAAAATAGTAGAAAACTATTATTTTATCATTTAAGTAATTTGAAGTTATTTTCATGTCAGGTAGTACTACATTAGGATCATCCATCCCTGATGTGGATGTTCATATTATTAACCAAATAAGATATGAACTTGTTGCTAGATCAAGTACATTATTGCCTCTCCCATGCTGTGTTAGGGAGCTTTCAATAGATAGATTCCTAAACTGTTCCCTATCCTGTTAGAAATAGACTTGGATGTTTCTTCTGCCATGTTTGATTGTATCTACATATATACACAGGCCTTCTTCCCCCTTACAATAGAGGTAGCCACCTAAGGCATGTACTCACTCCCACTCATTCCACTCCCATCCACCACCGTTTCCCATTCTCTCTTCTTAGCTCCACGTGGGTGAAGGGTCATCCCTGTCTCCTGCCCAACTTGGGTCAGAAGCAAGACACACTACATCCACAGCTAGACTGCTTCACTTACCTGGCAATCCTCCCTCCTTGTCCCTTTATGCAGTGTCGTATGCTGCTCCAATAACTCTATGTAGGACTGTATTTATTCCTGGGTTTCTGATGGGCTAACACTACATTGTATTGAATTTTGATTAATTTAGAACCGAGTTGCACAACAGAGGCAATAGTGTTTTGTCCCAGAGAGATCTGGGAAAGGACCCGAAACCAATTGCAAATTGTCATGGGGCCACAGGATTCCTCTCATGTAAACGAGAAAGCAGTTGATGGAAAGTTCACTACTGGAAGTGCATGTACATTATACTGTAATTACTTGGATTCTCCTGGCTGCAGTCAGGTAGTTATGTATTTATGTTTCATATATTGTCACATTTTTGTTCACAGTATATGTATTCATGTTTGCAGAGATGTGGTAGATCAGTGTTGGCACTATACAAGGAAGATGGTTTTCTACATGATTGGTCTGGGGCTGGGTGATCCTCAGGATATCACCGTCCGAGGCCTGGAGGTTGTCAAGAAATGTGCACGAGTGTTCTTGGAAGGCTACACCTCAATTCTTGCTGGAGGAAAGGAGGCATTGGTAGGTGTATTTAAATAGAGATTGGGTCCTTTTGGGGGCAATAACGTGTGACCTCAAATGGTGGTCCAGTGAGACAGGAGTCTGAAAGAATTGTCTCTGCCACTTGGCTTCAGAACCCATCAACATCCTCATCTCTAGCTAGCAGTGCTGCCCTAACTAGCTGACACCCATTCTCCAGACCAAGCCTAAGATCTTTCTCTGTCAGCTTCAACTGATATTTCCTCTACCTTTTAACACAAGGAGAACCAGTATCTAGAAACTACTCCCTCCTATTCCTATAAGCCAGTGACATAGAATCATTCTCACACCAATACAGCACAGACAGGAGTCCAAAGTTACTTCCCAGGGAGATCTATGGGAAGATCCAAGGACTGTCGCTAGTCACTGTGGGACACTGGGTTTCCATTTGAAATTTTGAAGCAACATTTATTATTAACAAGTTATTCCTCCCCTCTCCATTTCTTCAGCTCATCTTCAAAACTAATTGGTATACTCATCTCCATCTACGTAGCCCCTGAGGGGGTTACCTTTAACCAGGCCAGCTTTTCTACATAAGGTGAACTGACAGCTGGCATCTGGCTAGCTGATGACATCAAAACAGACTCACACTAATATAACACAGTTAACAGTTTCTTTCCAGAGGAATCTATATGAGGACCCAAGGAATGCTGTTGGCCTCTGTGGGTTTCCAGTTAGTGAAATTTGGGGCAAATTGTATGTCATCTGGTCATCTCTGGCCTAGAAGTCCGAGTTATTTAGAATAATGACCGCATGAGTTGTATACAGTCAGTACTTTTAGGACTAGTACCATTATAAAAAATAATTATTCACCATTCTTTTGTGTTTGGTGGCAACAAATTGCCACTTATATTACTGTTCCTCTTTTCTTCTGTCCTCAGATTTCTCTTTTACCACTCCCAGAATACCATATCTTCTTTTCTCCATTTTCTTGTTGCAGGTGGAAAATATTAGAACTTGGATCAGTGACAGAAAATAGCAGGTCACCATAAATGGTGTAAAATCTAAATGGGGGAATATTTCTAGTTGAGTTCCCCAGGGCTCAGTTTTGGGTCCCTTATTGTTCATTATGTACATAAACAACTTAGACAATGGGATTAAGTGATGATAGTAAGTTTGCAAATGATACTAAAATAGGATGCCTATTTGGTCAAAAGATGACGCTGAGATTCTGAAGGATGATCATAACAAATTGTTCACTAGTGAAATGGAAAATGAACTTCAATATCTCAAAGTGCAGTGTATTAAATGTAGGGCTACACAACCCCAAAAACATATATAGCTTAGATAACATGTTTTTAGAGAAAAGCGAGTGCGAGAGAAACTTGGGAGTTCTAATGAGTCCTGACCTTAAATCCAGGAAACAGTGTATTAGCACCAGGAATAAAGCTAACAGAGCATTAGGTTTCATTACTAGGACTATTAGGAATAGAATTGCAGAGGTAATTATCAAACTATAATATTAGACCCATCCTTGACAATGTGGTACAGTTTTGGTCTCCATCTTATAGAATGGACATCAGTTCAGTAGAATTAATACAGAGGAGAATGACCAAAATGACACATGGGCTCAGAAATTTACCTTATGAAGAGAGGGTTAGGCACCTTAACTTACACTATCTGGAAAGATGCAGAGTATGGGGTGATCTAAAAGAAGTGTTCAAGTGGATCAAAGGCATTAACAAGGGTGTCACAAACAAGGGTCATTGTTGGAGGGGGTTTTGGTGGAAAACGCGGATGGGTTTCTTCCGGTTTATTGGGGTGAGCCTGATCTGATACAATCTTGGCCTGGCAGCTCCGAAGTCAACTTTAGAGGTGCCAGATTTTCCTAGCTAAACTTAATCTAATTAAGAAATGGGCGTGCCCATAAGAAGGCAGCCAATTAAATGAAAAAATGGGCGTGCCCCCCGAGAAGGGCAGCCAATAGAATGTCTTGAGGTGCAAGAGGGGAGCCAGAGCCGTAGGTGTGAACTCTGACCCTGGATTGAGCGCAAAGTCTTGTTGTTTGGGTGATTTGACAGATGTATGGAGAAGGAGGTCACTAGGTGACCTCTGATAGCGCAGCTGAGGTCCACGCGGTGAATGGGTCGTTCTTCGATGGACCTCTCGTGATGAAAGGCCTCTCTTCTTGGAAGAGGAGGTAAGTCCACGCGATGAATGGGTCGTTCTTCGATGGGCCCTTCGTGAAAGAAATCATCTGCCGCTAACATCATCATATTAGGACAGCAGAGCAGAACTCACAGTAATGGATTTAAATTGGACAGATTTATATTTTAGAAGGAAATAGGCAAGAATTGGTTTACTAATAGGGTGGTCAATGAATGGAATAGACTTGGTAACCATGTAGTGAGTGTTGAAACTATCAGTTGTTTTAAGAAACAGACAACCTTATGGATGGGGATGATAGGTGGTAATGGACATGGAACTGCCTAGTGTAGGCCTTATGGCCTCTTGCAGTCTCCTTCATTCTTATGTATCTTGTTCCCATGTTGTAAAATCTATGTAAGGGGGTCAGCATTCCACCATGAATGGGCTGCATGGTAGCCAAGCGGATACTGTGTCAAACTCACAAGCAGGTGGTCATGTATTTGATTCCAGAGACCTGCTGTGTATTTCTTGGATGCTCGCTGGCCAATTGGTTAAGAATGTTGCTACTTGCAGTGGAGGTCAGGGTGCTGGCAGTTTGCATCCTGTTGCCAGTGAGTTGTACCAAGGTTCAAAGTTCATTGAATTCCATCCTACAAAGTCCTCCTGGTAGGGTGTGGTGTCACCAATGTTGGCTCCACTACTAGTCACCCTTGTTGGAAGCGGCCAGTCTGAAACGAGTGATAGGGACAAGGTATGGGAAGTTTTTCACAAGGGGGAGTCAGAACACACCATTGAGTTTGCCATGGTATGATTCCCTTGGGCACATTTGGAATGAGCACTTCCGTACTCTGTGCCGACGGCTGGTAGTGTTCTTGTCGGAATGTACCTGTCAGAACATAGGTTCGCCGTGGTATATTTACCTTTATGCACCCTTGGGATAAACACTTCATGTTCACTGCTAACAGCTAGTACTATTCCTTTAAGAACAGCTATCTTCCAGAAGAATAGCTATGATATTTAAAGTCAATCCCATGACTTATCTCTGATTATTGAAAATGTCAATGATACTATCTACAACAATGATGGCAAAATTCTTGACTCTGTGTTTAGTATACAATCATTTAAAATCTTTTTACAATACATATATATCCTTGCTACATGATACAGATGGATATTTTTTATTTTATTTACAAAATAAATGAAGTTGCTGGAGTTAATATTATTATTTATATCAATATAAATTTATTGAACACATGCTCTAAGGGGTGACCATAGTTTTGTCCTGTGCTTGGTGGTCACGAGTCTTAAAGGGGTAACTACACATGTTGGCTACAGAACACTACAAGGGGGAGTTTGCAATGTTAAACTGAATCAGCTTCCATGAACAGTGAAAGCAAGAGAGGGGGCTCTGTGTGGACAGCTTTAACCAGAACCTAGTAACTACATCCGAATAAGTAAAAAGGAGATTTACGTTTACATTCAGCAAATCCCTGAAATATTCCACCCATTGCCTTGTAGTCTTCACTTCCATCAACAGTTGTCCATCAGTGCCCTTTATTATCTCTTTATTAAACTCGTGCCCTTTTTCACTTCCTTCCAAAATATATTTTTATTCTTTTCAAAGTTCTCCATCAAACATCCATTTTTTACATCTGCTCACCTCTTTGCCTCCCTCATGTGCATTTCCTACTCTTTGTACTACTTGTATGCTTCCTTAGCTCTACTTTGCAACCAGTTTTCCTATGCACACTTTTTTTTTCCACCCTATTCTATTTTATATGAAGGTTTATTAAAGTCTTTGTATTTTACAGGAGGAATTCTATGGACGAAAGATAATCCTTGCTGACCGAGAGCAGGTGGAACAAGGATCCGATGATCTTTTAGCCAATTCTGGCCAACAGGATGTTGCCCTGCTTGTTGTTGGAGACCCATTTGGTGCCACCACACACACCGATCTCAAACTTCGAGCACACGAGCTGGACATTGCAGTGGAAGTATGTTCTGTATTTGGAATGGAGTCGGTATATGTTTTACTTCCTTTTGTGACAGGTATGACAGAAAGAGATGAAGAGTTTGTGTTTGAGATGAAATGCTTGAGAAGTATGGTTGGGGTTACTAGGCTGGATAGAGTGAGAAATGAAGAGGAGGAGAGCTGGGGTGGAAATGGAGTTGGGTGATAGGGTTGATGAAAGAGTATTGGGATGGTTTGGACACATGGAAAGAATGAGTGAAGAAAGATTAGTAAAAGAGGTGTGCAAGGCAAGAGGTGGAGTGATATGTGAGGGGATGACCAAGGATGAGATGGATGGATGCGGTAAAAGGGGCATTAGGAAAGAGGGCGATGTCTGTTGAGGAAGGAAAGGAGAAGACAGAAGATATGGGTGAGTGGAGAAAAGTTGCATATGGATGATGCTGTGATACATGGAAGAGAGTAGGTGGGGGATGGGGGAGATGAGGGAGTATGTGTGAATGATAGTTTGAAGCAGCTCTAAAAGGTATTTCCCTGTCTTCTCTATTTCTGCATGGGGAGGGATGGAAAGGGGGTGTCACCGCTTAAATGAAGCAGCCTTGCTTTGGATGTGCTGTGTCTTGCTGCATTGCTACTGATCCAGGGCATTAGGTGAACTGCAGGGATGACCCATCATCCAGAAGGAGCCAAGAAAAAAGGGAGGGAGGGATGGTGAATGGGAGTGGAGTATGTAGGGATGAAATGGATGAGAGTGAACTTATGACTTCGACTTTGGCTACTTCACTTGTAAAGGGGGAAAAAGCCCTTGGTATATGTATATGTATGTATGACAGTTGCATTTTCCATTTTATTCTGGGTGTTGCTACTGAGCTGTTGTATTCATATCTGTAGTGCTTCGTTGTCAGCAAAGGGGTTAGTACGAAATCCTGTTATTTTGAAGATGTTGCCATAAGTGGAATATGTAGTTTTGAATTAGTTATAAAAAAAATTTCTCTTTCATCCTGCTGGCATTTATATCATTGTATCTGTGTCCATGATGTTCTACTTACTGAGTAGCTATGTAATTCAACCCAACAATATTATTTGTTCTTCTCTCATAACATAATTTTCCTGAGTAACAACTGATTGTAAACATTCATTACAGATTAGTTGATCATTTTCATAAACCTCTTCTTCCACTATTAGTGTAGAGATTCTGTCCGTCTCATGTTTTACGTATGCACACATCCTCAAATGCCTCCTCCCCTTT
Organism: Oratosquilla oratoria; assembly: GCF_046742065.1. NCBI lineage: Eukaryota > Metazoa > Arthropoda > Malacostraca > Stomatopoda > Squillidae > Oratosquilla > Oratosquilla oratoria. Next base: position 38,245,526 of record NC_134805.1, on the reverse strand, counting down.
GTAAGGGAAGTGGTCAGCCAAAACATGCATCCATACTTCACCCATCCAACACCCATTAAAAAAAGAAAGAAAGAAAAAAAAAAAGCCAGAAAGATGTTAGTATAGAAATTGACATAAGCAACAGACAGGGATGACTCATCATCCATGAGGTACTAAGATGAGAGGGGAAACAAGGGTGGTGGATGGGAGTGGGTGTGTACCTTTGACTTGGCTACCTCCTTTATAAGGGGGGAGAACCCCTCGGTATATAGAAAGACATAAACAAGGCTCTTGACAAGGTTTTTAGACATGTCCATATACTGAGGGCCTTTTCTCCCTTATAAAGGAGGTAGCTAGCCAAAGCACACACACACACACCCACCCATTTCATTTTCATCCACCACCCATCTGTCTTCCTCTCCCTAGACATTCTATTAAAAAAAATAATAATAATTGTGACAGACATTCATAATAATTATAAGAAGTGGTTAACAAGCCTCATAACAGACAGTGGAGGGTAACCCAAAACAGTTAAATCTTGGGAAAAAAGGACAAAACAGTGGAGTCCCTCAGGGTGCAGGACTTTCACTTTTACTATTCAATCTCTTGATGAGTGTTTTCCCAAACCCAGAACCAGAACTAAACACCAATGTTCTCCCAGATGTGGATGACCTGACAATAGTAACCCAGCACAGTAAATACAAAATAGTTGCAAAGAACACCCAAACCTACATGAATGAACTACATACATATACCAAAGGCTTTTTCCCTCTACACGGGGGGTAGCCAAAAAGAAAAAAGGTATAGAAACCACTCCCACCCATTCCATTTCTTATATATTCCACTCCCCTTCACCCTCCTCCCTCCCTTCCATCTTGGCACCTTCTGGATGACGGGTCATCCTTGCATCCTGTCCACTGCCCTGGGTCAGAAGCAGTGTCGCAAGACACAGCACATCCACAGCAAGGCCACTTCATAAATTCGGCGACCCCCCTCTCCGTCCCCCCATGCTGAAAAGGAGAAGACAGGGAGAAATCCCTTCGGGCTGCGTCAAATTTTTTCTCATGCTTCCTCACACCCCATCCCACACCCACTCCCCCTCATGCATCACAGGATCATCTATACACAACCCCTCTCCATTCACCCCTATCTTCTCTCCTCTCCCGTCCTTCCCCCACAGACATTCCTCTCTTTTGTAATGACCCTTTCACCCCATCCATCCATCTCATCCTAGGATGCCCCCTCATATTCACTCCTTCCACACTTCTTTTACTAATCTTTCTTCACTCATTCTTTCCATGTGTCCAAACCATCCTAATACTCTTTCATCAACCCTATCTCCCAGCTCCCTTTCCACCCCTGTTCTCATCACCTCCTCATTTCTCACTCTATCTAGCCTAGTAACCCCTATCATTCAAACTCCTCTCTTCCTCTCTCATGTTCCATGTTTCTGCCCCTTACAGTGCTGTTGGCACAATCACTCCTTCATATAACCTCCTCTTAGCATACATTCCCAGATGTCTATTTCTCATTACACTTTTTAATCCACCAAAGCATTTACTCTCTTCTCTCAATCTACAATCTTCCACCCCCACTCCTCCTTTTCCTGCCACATTCACACCCACTGCAACTACCTTTCCCTCCCTCTCCTCCTTCATATTTAGCAACTCCCTAAAATACTCTCACTGCCTTTTCTTCCATTATCATCTCTCCATCTGCACCTTTTACCTTTTCTCCTCTACTTAATTTGCTTCCTCTTCCTCTTTTAATTTCCTTCCAAAACATCTTTTTATTACTTATTACAAGGAAAAAGAGAGAGAGATTAAGAGAGAGAATGGGAGGCTTACCCCAAAAATCAACACTGACATTGGTTACTTTGTACAACCATGAAAAAAAAAAAAAATTAAACAGTTAAATCATTCAAATGGAAAAGAACCCAAAAGTTCTAGGCCTCACATTTGGTACTCATGACTTTCAGTCTACATATGAAGAACCTGGCTGCAAAATTGAACCAGAAAACAGATTGACATCCATTGCAAGCATTTTGGACAACAGAAACTCTGTGCAATCACATGCACACATCGTAACACAGACAAAGCTGCAGAAATAATCCAGCCTTACCTTGACACACTCAACACATGGTTCATCACAAACAGACTCAAAATAGCTCCAACCAAATCTACAGCAACACTTCTCACCAACTGGACAAAAGAACATAAATACATACCTCATCTCTACATCAACAACACTCTAATACCACACACACAAATACACCGAAAATTCTTGGTGTAACATACGATACATCCATGTCTTTCAAACAACACCTCACAAACATAAAAAACAAATGCACACCTAGACTTAACGCACTTAAGTCAATCACTGGAACAACATTTGGACAAAACAAAGAAACTAATATAACAATATACAAACAATGCATACGCTCAGTGATGAATTATGCGAGTCCTGCATGGGCTCCTAATCTCAGTGAGACACACCACAACACCCTTCAAATCATACAAAACAAAGCCCTAAAAACAATTACAGGCTGCACAAATACAACACCTACAGCCCATTTACACCATGAAACAAAAGTCCTCAAAGTCAAGGACCACCTCGACATGAGAGGCACACAAACACTTGCTGCAGCCACCACAAACACATCACACCCGCTACACTACATAGCAGAACACCCACACACACCAAGAAACATTAAAACTACACCCAAAGACCTTTATTACGCACAGATACTCTCTTCTCTTCCTCCACAACCACCAAATACCAGCCTCCGGAAACATATTCATAATCATATCACTCACCGCTCCATTAACACACTGAAAGACAACACACTGCTGCATGCCAGACCCCCTGATATCCACCCTTCTGAATCCTCTCTCCCATGAAAGGACAGAGTCCACTTGGCCAGACTGCGATGCGGTCACCACCCAGCACTTCTAAGCTACCAGAAGAGGCTGGACGACCGTGTTGTGAACAGCTGCCCAGGATGTAACACTTCACCCCATACCATACAACACATAATGGAAGACTGCATTATACACAATCATGCACGCAAACAACACAACATACACTCTATAAAGGATTTGTGGGAAAACCCAGTTTCGGCTGTGGCCTTCCTTGGGGAGACGGGACTGCTCGGACAGACAGTCTAGGGAACGACAACAACAACAACAACAACAGAAACTCTAAGAAGAATCTTCAGGCAATTCACAAGAACCAACCAGACCCTTGACTTCTCATAAGATAATATTTTGTTATGGACCAATAGTATAGTTCCATGGATGGGGAGGATTTATTCATAAATCCTTCCTCATCCTCATTCTCCTCCTCTTCCTCAGCCTACTTAACTTCTTTGGATTTCAGGACTTAGTGACTTAACCACTTCAGTATGATGACAACTACATAGGTGTTAGGAGGCATGAGTGGGTACACAAGGATGTTGGTGTCAGTGTCTTGATTATATATATATTTTCTGTAGTTGTACATGAGTTACCCCTGGATTCTGTGAATTGGTTTGATCATGTTTTCTGTGTTTATTATTACTCAAGAGTAAAAGAGAATGAGTAATGCAGCAGAGACTTTATAGTTTATAGTGCAAGTAGTCTGATGCATTATTTGTATGGCAGCTGATGCTGCACATAAGAATTTGACTCGTACTGAAGTGGTTAAGGCAACAATAGAATTCCTCAAACGGATCTTTTATTTACATTTTCGTAATGTTTTCTGTTGACAATCTCAAATAGGTGATCAACAATGCCTCTATAATGAATGCTGTCAGCTGCTGTGGACTTCAGCTCTACCACTACGGCGAAACTGTGTCCATTCCTTTTTGGCTTGATGGATGGGAACCAGAGAGTTTCATTGACAAGATAAACAAGAACTTAAAGAAAGGACTTCATACATTATGCCTCCTAGGTGAAGTGCAGTTTAATATCTTTGTTTGATTCTATAAGTGGCTACTTCCCTTTTAAGGGGAAAGGAGTCTTTGGTATATAGTTAGATTTTATAGGTGTTATTGTTGAGGATTTATGCCATTTCTATGTGTTTCTCAGTCGATGTACAAGCAAATTTATAATTGTAGAATTTTGAGATAACACCTCTATATACATACATATACCAAGGCTTTTTCCCCCTTACAAGGGAGGTAGCCAAAAAGGGAAAGGCATAAAATCATTTCCACCCATTCCATCCCTGAATACACTCCACACCCCTCCACCCTCCCTCTTATCTGAGCACCTCCTGGATGACAGGTCATCCCTGCACCTTGTCCACTGCCCTGGGTCAGAAGCAGTGTCACAAGACACAGCACATCCACAGCAAGGCCACTTCATTAAATTGGCGACCCCCCCCTCTCCGTCCCCTCATTGCATAAAAGGAGAGGACGGGGAGAAATCCCTTCGGGCTGCATCAAATTTTGCTCACACATTCTACCTCACCCCCATCCCCCGCCCATTCCACCTCATGCAATCACAACATCATCCATATACAACCATTCTCCATTCACCCCAGTCTTTTGTCCTCTCCCGTCCTTCCTCAACAGACATTCCCCTCTTCCCCAAAGGCCCCTTCACCCCATCCATTCACCTCATCCTAGGACGTCCCCTCATGTTCACTCCCTCCACATCTGCCTTCCATACCTCTTTTACTAGTCTTTCTTCACTCATTCTTTCTATGTGTCCAAACCATCCCAATAATCTTTCATCAACCCTATCTCCCAGCTCCTTTTCTACCCCTGTTCTCCTCCTCACCTCCTCATTTCTCACTCTATCTAGCCTAGTAACCCCCATCATACTTCTCAGACACCTCATCTCGAACACATTCAAACTCCTTCTCTCTTCTTCTCTTATGTTCCATGTTTCTGCCCCATACAGTGCTGTTGGTACAATCACTCCTTCATACAGTCTCCTCTTTGCATCCATTCCCAAATGTTTATTCCTCATTACACTCTTTAATCCACCAAGGCATTTACTCGCTTCTCTCAATCTACATTCTAACTCCACCTTCACTCCACCTTTCCCTGCCACATTTGCACCCAAGTATCTAAAACTATTCACTTCCTCCAGTCGCTCACCCTTAATGCTCACTTCCAGTCTACTGCCACTTTCACCCCTTGTACATCTCATCACCTTACTTTTAACCACATTTATCTTTAGCTTTCTTCTATCACATACTCTCCCAAACTCTGCCATCAACTTCCTCAATCCCTCCTCCGATCCTGCCACAAGCACAGTGTCGTCCGCAAACAACAGCTGGCTCACCTCCCACTTTTCTCCATTTTCTTTAACCATCTCCAATCCCTTGCCCACTACCCTTGCATTTACCTCTCGCACCACCCCATCCATGTATAAGTTGAACAGCCAGGGTGACATAACGCATCCTTGACGAAGTCCCACCTTTACCTCGAACCACTCACTCTCTCCATTTCCAATCCTGACACAAGCTCTACTACTCTCATAAAAACTCTTGACAGCTCCCAAAAGCTTTCCTCCTATCCTGTATATCTGCATAACCTCCCACAGTGCCTTTCTGTCTACCCTATCATAAGCCTTTTCCAGATCCATAGAAGCCCAAAAAACATCCTTCCCCTTTCCTATAGCTTTCTCACATATCTGTCTTACCACAAAGATCTGATCTACACAACCTCTACCTGTCCTAAATCCACACTGTTCCTCACCAATTACTCCTTCTGTTCCTCTCCTAATCCTCTATATACCAAGGGCTTTTTCCCCCTTATAAGAGAGGTACCCAAGTCAACAGGCCCATATCAACTCCCACCAATCCCACTCCTATCCACCACCCTTGTTTCCCTCTCATCTTAGCTCCTTGTGGATGAAGGGTCATCCCCGTCTCCTGTCCACTGCCTTGGGTCAGAAGGAATGTAGCAAGACAGAGCACATCCACAGCAAGATTGTTTCACTTAATTGGTGACCCCTCTTGCATAAAATAGAGAAGACAGGGAGAGATCCCTTTGGGCTGTGTCAAAATATCATTCATACATAACCACTCCCTACTTCACCCCCTCCCTTCCTTGCATCACAGTATCATCTATACACAGCCATTCTCCGCTGATCCCTATCTCCTGCCTTCTCCCTTCCTTGATCGACAGACATTCCCTTCTTGCTCAAAGCCCCTTTCACCCCATCCATCTATTTCATCCTTGGTCATACCCTCAAGTTCACTACATTCACCTCTGCCTTCCACACATCTTTTACTAATCATTTGTCACTCATTCTTTCCATATATGCAAACCATCCCAATAGTCTTTCATCAGCCCTATCTACCATCTTTTCCACTTCCACTCTCCTCCTCACCTTTTTGTTTTTCTTGCTCTGTCCAACCTTGTAACCCAGACTATACTTCTCAGACATTTCATCTCAAACATTTAAACTTCTCTCTGCCACTCTTGAATTCCAAATCTCCACCCCCACACAGTGTCATTGGTACAATCACCCCTTTGTATATTTCCTGTTTGCATCCATTCCCAGATCCCTATTCCTCATGACACTTTTTAATCCTCCAAGGCATTTACTTACTTCTCTCAATCTGCATTTTACCTCCACTCCCCCCTTTCATGCCACATATGACCCCAAATAGTTAAAACTATCCACTTCCTCCAGCCTCTCTCCTTTAAGACTTACTTCCAACTCTCTGCCATCCACTCCCCTTGTACATCTCATCACCTTCATTTTATCCACATTTACCTTCAACTTTCTCCTATCACATACCGTCCCAAACTCCGTCACTAACTGCCTTAATCTCCTCTCAGTCCCTGCCGCAAGTGCAGTATTGTTAGCAAATGACAACTGGTTCACCTCCCACTTCTCTCTATTTTCTTTAACCATCTCTAGTCCTCTGCCCATTACCCTTGCATTTACCTCTAGCACCCCTTATTCATGTATAAATTGAACACCCATGATGACATGACACATCCCTGGTGAAGTCCCACCTTTACCTCAAACCAACCACTCTCTCCATTCCCAATTCTAACACAGGCTTTACTACTCTAATAAAAGGATGGTGGTTAGGAATAGAATGGGGGGAAGAAGCCCTTGGTATGTAAATACAGGGTTAATTAGAATAATGTTCTTATAGTTTGATTTCTTCAGCTTGAGGGATGTCCCACAACTGAATTGAATTGTATGGCAATAGCTAGAACAGAGTTGTTACTTGTGGAGGAGGCCGACATGGCAGTAGCTTGAAACCTTCTAGCGAGTTGGACCAAGAGCATGGTTCATTAAATTTCCACACATCAAAGTCCTTTGTAAGGGACACTGTCCTAGCCTTCTGATAGGGGGAAGTTGACAACATTAACCCCTTCCATACGGTGCCGCACACGTAGGCGTCATGGACTTAGATCTCGGTGGCAGCAGCCAATGCCAGCCGTACGACGTGTCGTAATAATAATCGCATCATAAAATATAGTCACCGCTTATATCGATCGTTCTCTCTTTACCCGTGAATTTTGATAACCATAGAAAATGCGATTACAAAAGAATTAGAAAGAATGTCATTATGGAGGGGCGACTACAATAAATATAATCAAGACGCCGATATGGCAGCCTCGCGAATACACTCGCTCCCCATGACGCCTACGTGTGCGGCCCCGTATTGAAGGGGTTAAACTGAATCAATCATCAATCAATTAGCTAGGACATTAGCAATGAATTGTATTATTTCGTTGAAAGAGAAGTGTGTTAATGAGGTATTTTTTTTCTACAGATATCAAGGTTAAGGAGCAAAGCCTGGAGAACATGCTCCGTGGGCGGAAGATATACGAACCGCCTCGGTTCATGAGAGTTAATCAAGCGGCACAACAGCTCCTGGCTATCATTGAAAGGAGAAAATCCAGATCAAGTGAGACTGATGAGGGATGCCTCAGCCCTTCTTCTAAATGTGTTGGTGTGGTACGTGTGGGCACAGAAACACAGAATATTGTTAGTGGCACATTGAAAGGTATGGTACAAGTTGTTTAATTATTAATTTGTTGTTGTTTTTAATGATGATAATTGGTGACCAACACCAGAAATCTGTGACTTGTTGATATACTTTACTTATGAACATGTGACCATATGCTCTCTTTACCATTTCCTGTCTACCTGACTTGCCTCCCCACATTCTTTTTCACTTCCAAAACATTATTTTATTTGTTTATGTATATTGTGTATAGATAGACATATCAGCTGGAGATATTGGTAACCAATCACAGATAAATATATTTGTATATCTTAATGAAGTGGCCTTGCTGTGGATGTGTTGTGCCTTGCGGCACTGCCTCTGACCCAGGGCAGTGGACAAGGTGCAGGGGTGACCCGTCATCCGGGAGGTGCTAAGATAAGAGGGAGGGTGGAGGGGAGTGGAGTGTATTTAGGGATGGAATGGGTGGGATTGATTTTATACCTTTTTCTTATTGGGTAGCTCCCTTGCAAGGGGGAGAATGCCTTGGTATATGTATGTATATCTTTTTACCTCCTAAGAGCAGTAGACCTAGGTGAACCATACCATCACAAATTTATATATACATACATATACCAAGGCTTTTTCCCCCTTACATGGGGGGTAGCCAAAAAGAAAAAGGCATAGAAACCACTCCCACCCATTCCATTCCCTACATATTCCACTCCCCTCCCTCCCTCTTATCTTGGCACCTCCTGGATGACGGGTCATCCCTGCATCCTGTCCACTGCCCTGGGTCAGAAGCAGTGTCTCAAGACACAGCACATCCACAGCAAGGCCGCTTCATGAATTTGGCGACCCCCCTCTCTGTCCCCTCATGCAGAAAAGGAGAAGATGGGGAGAAATCCCTTCATGCTGCGTCAAATTTTTGCTCATACATACTTCCTCACCCCCCATCCCCCACCCTCCTCCTCATGCATCACAGCATCAGCCATACACAACCCTTCTCCATTCACCCCTTTCTTTTGTCCTCTCCCGTCCTTCCACAACAGACATTCCTGTCTTTTGTAATGCTCCTTTCACCCCATCCATCTCATCCTAGGATACCCCCTCATATTCACTCCTTCCACCTCTGCCTTCCACACTTCTTTTACTAATCTTTTTTCACTCATTCTTTCCATGTGTCCAAACCATCCTAATACTCTTTCATCAACCCTATCTCCCAGCTCCCTTTCCATCCCTGTTCTCCTCCTCACCTCATTTCTCACTCTATCTAGCCTAGTAACCCCTATCATACTTCTCAGACATTTCATTTCAAACACATTCAAACTCCTCTCTTCCTCTCTTATGTTCCATGTTTCTTCCCTGTACAGTGCTGTTGGCACAATCACTTCTTCATATAACCTCCTCTTAGCATCCATTCCCAGATGTCTTATTTCTCATTACACTTTTCAACCTCTTCCATACAGTGCCCCCTACGTAGGCGACGTGAGGAGCAAGTGGATACACGAGGCTGCCATATCGGCCTCTTGATTATATTTATTGTAGTTGCCCATGTGTAATGATATACTCTCTAAACTGTCTTCATCACATTTTCTATGGTTATCAAAATTCATGGGTGAAAGAGAGAACGATGGATATAAGCGGTGACTATTTTTTATGATGCGAGTATTATGACGAAACATTGTAAGTCTGGCAGCTAATGCTGCCCGTGAGATTTTGGCCCTGAGTGAAGTGCTTAATCCACGAAGGCATTTACTTGCTTCTCTCAATCTACACTCTACCTCCACCTCAACTCCTCCCTTTCCTGCCACATTTGCACCCAAGTATCTAAAACTATCCACTTCAGTCTCTCACCCTTAATGCTCATTTCCAGCCTGCTAACACTCTCTCCCCTTGTACATCTCATCACCTTACTTTTGCCCTAATTTATCTTCAACTTCCTTCTTTCATACACCTCAAACTCTGTCACTAACATCCTCAATCCCTCCTCTGATCCTGCTACAAGCACAATGTCATCAGCAAACAACAACTGGCTTATTTCCCACTTCTCCATTTTCTTCAACCATCTCCAACCCTAGGATGAGGTGGATGGATGGGGTGAAGGGGGCTTTGGCGAAGAGGGGAATGTCTGTTGAGGAAGGACGGGAGAGGACAGAAGACGGGTGAATGGAGAATGGTTGTATATGGATGATGTTGTGATGCATGAGGTGGAATGGGCAGGGGGATGGGGGGTGAGGTAGTATGTGTGAGCAAAATTTGATGCAGCCCGAAGGGATTTCTCCCCATCTTCTCCTTTTATGCTTGGGGCAGCGGAGAGGGGGGGTCGCTGATTTAATGAAGCGGCCTTGCTGTGGATGTGCTGTGTCTTGCGACACTGTTTCTGACCCAGGGCAGTGGACAAGGTGCAGGGATGACCCGTCGTCCAAGAGGTGCTAAAATAAGAGGGAGGGTGGAGGGGTGTGGAGTGTATTCAGGGATGGAATGGGTGGGAATGATTTTGTGCCTTTTCCTTTTTGGCTACCTCCCTTGTAAGGGGGAAAAAGCCTTGGTATATGTATGTATGTATCTCCCAGCCCTGACCCACTACCCTTGCATTTGCCTCTTGCACCACTCCATCCATGTATAAATTGAACAGCCAGGGCAACATAACACATCCCTGACGAAGTCCCACCTTTACCTCAAACCATTCACTCTCTCCATTTCTAATCCTAACACAAGCTCTACTACTCTTGTAAAAACTCTTGACTGCTCTTAACAGCTTTCCTCCTATCTCATATATCTGCAGTACCTCCCACAGTGCCTTCCTGTCTACCCTGTCATAAGCCTTTTCCAGATCCATAAAAGCCCCAAAAACATCCTTACTTTTTCCTCTAGCTTTCTCACATATCTGTTTTACCACAAAAATCTGATCTACACAAACCCTACCTGTCATAAAACCACACTGTTCTTCACCAATTAATCTCTCTGTTTCTCTCCTAATCCTCTCAATCAAGACTCTCCCATAAGCCTTCCCAACTACACTCAACAAGCTGATCCCTCTGGAACTACTCACACTTGTCCCCCTTTCCCTTGTAAAGCGGAATAATACTGGCAGTTCTCCGGCACTCTACCCTCTCTTAACCCCTTCCATACGGTGATGCCTGTGTAGGTGTCATGAGGAGCAAGTGGGTATATGAGGATGCCGACGTTGGCGTCTTGATTATATTTATTGTAATCGTCTCTGCGTGACCCACATACTCTGTAAACTGGCTTCATCATATTTTCTATGGTTATCAAAATTCACGGGTGAAAGAGAATGAGCGATAGAGCAGTGACTATTTTTTATAATGCAAGTATTATGACACAACATCGCACGTCTGGCAACTAATGCTGCCAGACTTGCGATGTGACCCGTAATGAAGGGGTTAAACAAATATTAAATAACCTCACCAGCCACATACACCAAGGCTTTTTCCCCCTTACAAGGGAGGTAGCCAAAAAGAAAAAGGCATAAAATCATTCCCACCCATTCCATCCCTGAATACCCTCCACCCTCCCTCTTATCTTAGCACCTCCTGGATGAAAGGTCATCCCTGCACCTTGTCCACTGCCCTGGGTCAGAGGCAGTGTCACAAGACACAGCACATCCACAGCAAGGCTGCTTCATCAAATCGGCGACCCCCCCCTCTCCGTCACCCCATGCATAAAAGGAGAAGACGGGGAGAAATCCCCTCGGGTTGCGTCAAATTTTGATCACGCATACTACCTCACTCCCATCCCCCCACCCATTCCACCTCATGCATCACATCATCCATATACAACCATTCTCCATTCACCTGTCTTCTGTCCTCTCCCATCCTTCACCCCATCCATCCACCTCATCCTAGGATGTCCCCTCATGTTCACTCCCTCCACATCTGCCTTCCATACCTCTTTTACTAGTCTTTCTTCACTCATTCTTTCCATGTGTCCAAACCATCCTAATACTCTTTCATCAACCCTATCTCCCAACTCCCTTTCCACCCCAGTTCTCAACCTCACCAGCCAGTCCACCATAACTGTACCTCCTTTCTTCAGACATTCTGCATGGCATCCATCCAACTCAGGTGCCTGACCTGCTCTCATCATCTTAACAGCTGCTTTCACTTCATCTTTCACTATTTCTCTTCCATTTTCCTCACTCATCACTCATTTTCTTAGAGCTTCCCACTGCAACTACCTTTCCCTCCCTATCTTCCTTCACATTTAGCAATTCTCTAAAATACTCTGCCCACCTTCCTCTCACTGCCTTCTCTTCCATTATCATCTCTCCATCTGCACCTTTTACCTTTTCTTCTCTACTTGATTCGCCTCCTCTTCCTCTTTTAATTTCCTTCCAAAACATCTTTTTATTACTTTCAAAATTTTCTGTCATACTCTTTCCCCATTTCACATCTGCTCTCCTCTTTGCTTCCTTTATCTTATGCTTAACTTCCTTTCTCTTTACTTTGTACCTCTCATACAATTCCCTCGTCTTAATTTGTAGCCAATCTATGAATGCCTGCTTCTCTTTTACACCCTTCTTTGCTTCCTCATCCCACCACTCACTACCCTTCCTTCTATTTCCTCCCGCTCTCCTTGTTCCACACACCATCTTTGCACACCTTATGACTCCCTCCTTGAACCATCCCCATTCCTCCTCCACTCCTAGTTCTACTCTATCCTTTACTCTCTCCCACGCCTCTCAACTTCTTCTTATACTCATTCTCCTTTTTTTCCTCATTTAAGCAGTTCACTCTAAGTACCTCCCTACCTTCTGCCCTTTTCCTCTTTCTCCACCTATTCTCCACTCTCAATTACCTACCACCAGGAAATGATCTGATATTCCCCCACTCTCTCCCCTTAGAACATGTACATCCTTAACTCTTCCTACCATACTCCTGGTCATCACTATATAGTCCATTAATGCTCTATCTGCCACCCTCTCCCATGTGTACTTATGCTTGACTTTCTTCTTAAACACTGTATTTACTATCATCAACTCTCTTTCAAGACACATCTACATCAATTCTCCACTACGATTTTTACCTGGAACTCCATACTTCCCAATCACTCCATCAATTGGTTCATTTCCTACCCTAGCATTTAGGTCTCCCAGTACAACTACATTGACATTTCTCCCTAATCCCTCTATGCACTCATTTATATCTACCTAAAAAGCCTCCCTTTCCTCTACACTCTTTTCACTACCAGGTCCATACGCACTTACAAAAACCCACATCTCCTTTCCCAGCAAAACTAGTAACACGGAAGGAAATAATGGACCAAATAAAGAACCTTGATGTTAGGAAATTGCATGGGCTGGATGGAATCACAAACTGGATATTAAAAGAATGTAAAGAACTAATAGATAAAATATATAACATAATAAGTTGCTCATTCAAAGAAGGAAAAATACCAGAAGAGTGGAAAATGCTGATATTGTACCAACATATAAAGAAGTAAACAAGGAAGACCCAACAAATTATAAACCAGTTTCCCTTACAAGCATGGTAACCAAAATTTGTGGGAAAAAAAAGAAAGAAAAAAAAATTGCTAAAACATCTGGAGAACAATATACTAAATCTGAACCAATTTGGATTTAGACAGGGAAGATCGTGTGCCACATATTTGATAAATTTCTGCTCAAGACTACTAGATATGATACAGGAAAGGGACGTATGGGCTGATTGTGCTTTCCTAGATCTACTAAAAGCTTTTGACAAAGTCCCACACAAAAAACTATTAAGAAAACTGGAAACCATTGGAGGGATACAAAGTAAACTACTGAAATGGATGGAGGACTTTCTCCATGGAAGAAAAATGAGAGTAGTACTCAGAGATCAAAGTTCTACTTGGGAAGAGGTGAATAGTGGAGTTCCACAAAAATCAGTATTGGCTCCAATAATGTTTGCTATTTATGTGAATGACATGGATGAGGTTGTGGAATGTTATATGAGCTTTGCAAACGCTGCAAAATTGTTAAAGAGAGTACTGAAATGGACTGTGACTCACTACAGAGAGATCTGAACAGGGTCTGGGAATGGAGTCAGAAGTGGGAAGTGAAATTTAGCATAATGGAATTTGGGAAAAAAAAAAAAAAGGAAGGAAGGATATCAGGACAATATTAAAATGGGTGAAAAGGAAGTAAAGAAAGTGGGATCTGAAAAAGACCTGGAAGTGATCACAAAAGATATGTTCCCTGACAAACATAAACAAAATTGCCAGCAAAACCTATAACTTGCTAAGATCAATAAAAGTGGCTTTTATTTGGATGAAGAAATGGTAAAGAAAATACTAGTCACAATGATAAGGCCTAAATTGGAGTATGCAGTGACACTGTGGTCACCCAGTACTAAAAAGAATGTAAGGAAGATTGAGAGAATCCAGAGAGCAACTACGAAGATGGCTCCAACTCTATCAAAACTGTCATATGAAAAAATATTGTCAAAATTAGAATTACCATATTTTTCGGACCATAAGGCGCTTCGTACCATAAGGCGCACCCGTAATTTGCTATTCCCCGTCCTTACATAAGGCGCACCTGGTTAGGTAGGTCAAACACCACCAGAGGCGCCACCGTCGATGACGAGCACAATAGCGCGTCATTTTATGCGCACGCCATGCAAACGGCCAAATTTACATACCGCGGGAAATTTCATTCATACAAATGTTATGCGAGTGTATTTACTACGATCGTAGTAAATTTCAAACAATAACATCATCAGTTACATGTCGGTACATAAAAACATAAGATAAACATGGCGGCTTGCATTCAGCAGTAAATCAAAAATTGGTTTATGTTTCAGTGTAAAAAATGAGCTAAATAAATTCAGTGTATTGGCAACTGACCAAAATGAACGAAAACTGCTAGTCTCGCGGATTCTTCTAATACCAAAATAAAGGCAGCGTGTTACGGAAGAGCTGAGAAATCAGTGGTACCAATTTTTTTTTTTTTTTTCTATCGGGTCGGATTATCGGATAACAACATCAGGTCCATCCCGCCATCTTATCTATGATCACTGGTGGTATGAATCAAACTTCACTCTTTTAAGTTTCTTACTATTATGTTATTACAGTTGAATTATTTGAACTATTTTCTTTAAAATGTGTGATTTTCATGTAATATGATCAAAGAGAAGTTACGTTTTTATCCTCCGTAATATTACGGACCACAGCTACGATTCGTCCTGCCCGCTATGATCATTGGTGGTATGGATCAAGCTACACTATTAAGTTTGTTACTGTTGTGTTATTAGTGTAATAGATTGCATATAGTTGAATTATTCAAACTATTTTCTTTAAATTGTGTGATTTTCATGTAATTTGACGGTATTCGTAGCTGTGGTGGGTAATTTTACAGAGGATAAAAACGTAATTCTTTGATTAAATTACATGGAAATCACACATTCTAAAGAAAATAGGTCAAATAATGCAACCATATGCTAAATTCTTATATAAAATTGTGCCTGTCAGTAAAAACCGTTTCTTGCACTGAAGCCACACATAAGGCGCACCGCACGATAAGGCGCACCACCCGATTTTAAGGATTTTGCCCGCGCCTTATGGTCCGAAAAATACGGTAACTCTGGAACAAAGAAGAGAAAGGTGACTTGTTGACCATTGACAGAATTATGAGAGGTATGGAAATCCTTGATAGAGAATGTGGGACGTCCCCTTGGATAAGGAGAGGCCGTATGCAGTGATTCCTTGGTTTATTGGGTATAAAGTTATTAAATGCTGGGTCGTGTAGAGAACAATGACCCTCTACCACGCATGTGCGCCCACTAACTGAAGCACACGCAGGTGCAGAGCAGAACAGACTCGCCATGGAGTATACACATATACATGGAGTAATGGAAGTGGAAACACTGCGAGCACATATATACAGTAATGGAATTATACTATCCTACATCTCCTACAGCCTCCCCCCTTAACGCTCATAGCACTAGGTGTCTTGAGCGTGATGTTTGTCTCTAAGGCGTGCTGACCGACGGGGCAGGTCAGGCGTTGGAGGCTGTACTCCCAATTGGGTGGCCTCCATGGGCGTCATGTCCACGGGCGGGGGCAGGGATGGGCGAAGGAAACGACGGTTCCTCCACCAGGTCCAACCACTGGGTAACCTGATCAAGTAGTCCCTGGACCTTCCAACATCCATGATGGTGCCAACTTGTCCCATCGCTTAGTAGTCAGGTCCTGGATACGGACTACGTCGCCGCGCTGGAGTGATGGGAGTGGTCGGGCGTGGGCATCGTAACGGGCCGTATCGTTGCACAAGCGAGCCGCAGCTCGACGATCACAACTCTCGTCTCTGGCCTGCCACTGTTTCTGAAAGGCCTTGGCGTGCGCTGGGGCGCAGGAGCGAAGAGGGTGACCGTAAAGAGTCTGCGCCGGAGATCGACTGGTATGGTTCGGGGTGTTGCGAAGCTCGAGAAGACCCCTGTCGAACGCCTCACAGTCCAAGTTGCCGGACGGAGCCACCTTCTGGATAAGGTACTTAACCGCCTTCATGGCCGACTCTGCGTGTCCGTTCGACTGCGGATAATGGGGCGTTGACATGTGGCGAACTCCCCAACGCTCGAGGAAAGCGGCGAATTCACTGCTGGCGAACTGCGGGCCGCTGTCCGTACACAAGCGAACTGGGACACCGAGGTCGCGAAATAGCTGCCTGAAGTGACGAATGGTCGCTGAAGTGGTCGTGTTGGAGCCGCATGATACCACGACGGGCCAGCCAGACAATCAGTCAGCGAACATGAGGAAGGACTTCCCTGTGATGGAGAAGAAGTCAGCTGACACTGACTCGAATGGCCTGGTAGGGTGGTCATCACAGCAGTAGGCCACTTGTTGCTGGCTTGGTTGCAGAACTTGACACGGCTCACAAGCACGGACCGTGTTCACGATGTCTGTGGCGATGCCGGGCCAGTGCACTGCTTGACGGGCACGACGTTTTGTAGCCTCGGCTCCACGATGGCTATCATGCAAGCGGGCCAGGACTTGACGGCAAAGAGCGGCCGTAACGACTACTCTGGCTCCGTACAGAACGAGGTCCTCCTTGCAATACAGGTCCTCTCGCACTTTCCAGTACGGACGTAGAGTGATAGGCAGTTGCTTAGGAATCCCTGTCTGATGCACTGAAGAAGTTCGATGTATGCAGGGTCGTCCCTGGCTGCGCGCCTGAGTTACTCCATCGCTGGGTCGCAGTCCGTGGGTGTGGTGGCCAGGGACTCGACTGCTCGCAATGTGACGATGCTCCTGACAGAAAAGTTGGTTTCAGCGTCTAGAGCGTCGTCGTCGACAGTCGGCTGGTTCACTGGGAAACGTGACAGGGCATCCAGGATGCACAACTCCTTCCCAGGGAGCCACGTTGCCGTGAAGGTGAAAGCTGCAATTTTCTCCTTCAGGCGCTGTAGATGGGGGTTATTGATGGCATCTAGCGTGTAGCTATTGAGGATCGGGACTAGTGGGCGATGGTCCGTCATGAGGCTGAAATGCTGGAGACCAGTAACTCGAGCTCGATTGTGGCATAGCGTGTCTCCGTATCCGTCAAGAAGTGTGAGCCACACTGGATGAGACGGTACTGGCCTCCCCTGTGGTCTTGGAGGAGGGCGTATCCTAGGCTATACAAGCGCGAAGCATCTGTTTGGAGTACGGTCGAGAGGGCAGGATTGAAAGCCGCAAGCATTGGTGGACTGGACAAGGCCCTCTTGACGTGTTCAAAAGCCTGGTCGTGGTCCTGGGTCCACACGAACGATCTCTTGGGGCTCATCAGTGGGCGAAGCGGGTCAGCAGCTGAGGCTACGTCAGGCGAGAAGTCAGCTAACTGATTCGCGAGACCCATGAAGGACCGCAGGTCTGTGATGTTAGCTGGCTTGACGAAATCTATGATGGCATGAACCTTGCCTGGGTCTGCTATGCCATCATGAGAGAGCCCATAGCCCCAGAAGGACACTGTGTCTGCTGCGAGTACGAACTTCTCGGCGTTCAAGGTGATGCCATGTTTCCTGCATCTAGCCAGGACGTCGTCGACACGGCGGAGGTGGGAAAGGTAGTCTTCATCGTATAGAAGAAGGTCGTCCACTACCTTTACACAATGCATCACTCCCTGGAGCGCCAGGTCGCCTCGTAGACAGAAGGCGTCCCCCGTGGCTGTGAAACCCATGGGGCCACGGAGGTAGCGGAAGCGGCCGTATGGAGTGATGAAAGTGGTGAGCCGCTGATCTTCCTCGGCCAGAGGGATCTGCCAGTATCCACACAAGGTGTCAATCATGGTGAAGTATTGGTCCTGTGGGTCGACGCTTCTGGTGGCTGCAAAAGGAGTCGGTGACGGGTGGGCAGGGCGGGAAACCTGGCTGTTAAGCTTGGAGAGGTCAGTGGTGATGCGTATACCTCCTCCTGGCTTCTCGATGACAACCATGGGGTGGCACCAAGGAGACGGATCCTCGCCAGCTGGGGCGGTAATACCTTGTGCCACCATGGATTCCAATTCGGCCCGCACCTGGTCCTGGTATGTTCGAGGGATCAATCGGGGTGTGTGGATCGCGAAGGGCTGTGCGTTCTCCCTAAGGTGAATGCGCATAGGTGGTCCGGACATAGGTTGCAGAGGTGCCTTGTGCAAATCGGCCTTCTTAACAAGAACGTCTGTATATTACCGGAGGAAGTACTCCCTGGCCTCTGACGGCGAGGTGTCGGCACGCAACGGGAATGGCGACGACGGTGCTGGAGGTGGGACAGCTGTGACAGCTGGTTGCACGTGGCACTGTGCAGTGGCCACAAGCGCAGCACTCGTCGACTCCCTAATCGCTCCGAGGGTGCTACCATCGTATGAAATCTGCCGTGGGTTAAGTCCTAGAGCCCTGCAATGCTTCCACGAGAGCAATGGAGTGGTCAGGGCACCCTGGACATCGATCCACCCCGAGCATGTCAAACTGCCATAGGTGAGCTCAGCCTGCAAAGAACCCAATGCTGCAGGCATCTTGGACCCGTCGGCATTGTAGTACTCCAGAGAAGGGGGCGGTTGCAAGTCGTTCCTTGTGATGTCCATTTGTTGAAGATGTTGAGGGCCCATGATTGGCCCCTGTATCCGGAATCACGTCAATACAACCAGACCTTCCACCGTAAGTAACGACAACTGAGATGGTAGGTGAAGGCGAAGGCTTGTCACGGGTAGTGGACTGAATGCTGCGCACACCACTTGCTGGCCGTGTACAAGTGCTGGGGTCTGGTGGCGGTGAATGCATCCTCACTATGTGGATGGTCAAACGACCATCGTTCCTGGTCTTCGGGGGCTTAGACTTCGAATGACGCTGGGTCTTGGGTTTGGAAGACCTGCAGAGTTTGTCGAAGTGCCCGTACCGACTGCAAGCCTTGCACTGTGTAGACTTGGCTGGACAAGCACTCGTGTGTGACCAGTGCCCTTTATCACCGCATCCATGGCAAACTGCCTCCGAAGCAGGGCAGCCTTTATGGTCATGCTGCTGACGACCACAATTGCTGCAAGGAGATTGCAGTGGAACATGCGCCTGCCTTGGCCTTATGGTCCGTCTTCTTGCCTTTCCTGTATTGAGAGACTGCATGGACTGTGGGAGGAGCACGTAGAGCAGAGGCTGTCGTCCTGGTAGCCTTGTATGAGCGGCATAGGGTCACGACGTCAGTGAGTGTCGATGCAGCGTTGAGTGCGATGATCTTCTGTGCCAATTCCTCGTCCTGCACGCCAGTGAGAATTCCATGCTTCAGCCAAGCCTCTATGCAGGTTGTGTTGTTGGCTTTGCAGACGTCTACCTCTTCCGAGAGGTCTTTGAGCCGCACGAAGAAGTCTGCAAACAATTCGCCGGCAGCCTGTTTGCATGAAGTAAATGCCCGTCGTCGAAGTGCTTCGTTGCTTGATTCCTTGAAGTGCTTCTGAAGGGTGTCGAGCACGTCTGCCACAGATGAAGTGGAGTCTGGAGGTATTTGCAGTGTATGCTCCAATACTCGCTGAGTTTCCTGAGATAGGCATATACGTAGCTGTATCAGCTGTTTAGAGAGGGATAGACTCGTTAAATCCACCATAGTCGCGTATTCATCCCACTTTCGCCTCCATTCCCTAAATGATCGGAATGTAACGTCCGAAAGGAGAGGGGGTGGCAGCTGTGCAGCTGCCTTCGGAGCGGGTGGGGTTATGGGTGGACGTGAAGGGGCCATTCCCAGAAGGGGTTGGTTGGTTCTGCTGGTCCGGGTTATGGGGGTACCAGCCTCGTAAGGAGGGCTTTGAAGCGAGTTGCATCTTCCCGTCTCTGAAGATCCCTTTCAGCTTGAGCTTCCGCTTTCCTAGCAGTGAACCATTCTAATAAGGTTCGCATGTCCATTGAAGATGTAGAGGGCGAGCGCTCTTCCTCGTTGGACGAAACTGCAGAGGAGGGCTTCGGACTATCACCGTTGGGAATAATGAAAATGCTGTGCGCGAGCAATCACGAGTTACGAGTACTACGTGTAAGCAAACACGGGCGAGTGTGTTGTGTGCGAGGTAGGCTGCACGGGTGTACTGTGTGCTAAGCTGCATGCAGCAGTGTCTCACGAGACTCCAAGGAGAGCGGAGGGTACTGCTGCGCGCTCCACGCGTGGGGCTAAGCACAACACTACTTTCCACAAACGTAGAATAACACTCGCATGTAACACTCCACTATGACACTAACACTGCACATCACTGTCATGTGATAAAGACGTATACACAGCACAACACCGGTATAACACAGCTGAATAGTTCACAACACATGTACCAAGCATCCTAGGTGTCTGCACGTCACGGCACACTATGCCTGGGAGCCGGAAATGGCAAACGGTGAGGGAGGCCGGCTTCGGATGACACACTCTTATCCACTGTAGATTCAACGCCTACGTGACTGCGCCATGTGGGACGTCCCCTTGGATAAGGAGAGGCTGTATGCAGTGATTCCTTGGTTTATTGGGTATAAAGTTATTAAATGCTGGGGTGTGTAGAGAACAATGACCTCCCTCTACCACGCACGTGTGCCCACTAACTGAAGCACGCGCAGGTGCAGAGCAGAACAGAACAGACTCGCCATGGAGTATACACATATACATGGAGTAATGGAAGTGGAAACACTGTGAGCACATATATACAGTAATGGAATTATACTATCCTACAGAAAAGACTTATTGAATTGGGATAAGAGAAACTCAAGAGGACATGGAAGGAAGCTCAAAAAGGAAAGTTATAGAAGAGACCAGAAAAAGGACAGTTTTCTCCCACAGAGTGGTGGATGTATGGAACTTACTAGACAAAACAATAGTGTGTGCAAAAACAATACAAGAATTTAAGAGCAAATAAATATGGCGAGATACAGATATAGGACACCACAAGCATAGCTCCCCTTCATGTAAGATACAACTTGGTAAATACACACACATGATTTCTTTCTCCATATAAGGGAGGCAGCCATCCAAAGAATGCACCTATTCATTTCATGTGCTGAATCGTCTACCGGCTCCGGCGCTTGGCCTTCGAGCCAAAAATTCTATAACTCACCAATCACCTATTCATTTCCCTTTTAAAAATCTCTTGGCTTTTTGTGGATGAAAAACCATCACTACCCCCCCACCCACTGCTTGGGTCAGAAGCAGTGTAGCAGGACACAGCATCTCCACTGTAGGGCTTCATTTACATGGTAACCCCTCCTCCTTGTCGCCTCATAAGTGAATAGAGAAGACAAGGAGAAATCCTTTTAGGCTCAGTTTATCATCCATACACAACCATTCTCCACTCACACCTCTCTGTTGCTCCCTCTCTTACCTGCTCAAAAGACAATTCCTTTGACCCAATCCATCCATCCTATTCTCAGTCTTCCCCTCAGGTTAATTCCCTCTTTTTGTATATGCAGAGTTATCAACAATGGACCTGGGTGACCCATTACACTCGCTGATCGTATGTGGAGATTGTCACACAATGGAAGAAAAGGCTGTGGCAAAATTGTCATCATATTATAATGGAAGGGATACCAAGGAAGGTAAAAAGGGTCAGCTCGACATCATCGGCCTTGGTCTTGGTCAACCAAAAGACATAACCATCAAAGGTTTGGAAATGGTGAAGGGAGCGGACAGAGTTTTCCTCGAGGCCTATACGTCTGTTATGACAGGTGGTAAAGAAGCTCTAGAGAAGTTCTTTGGGCGTGAAATCATCGAAGCAGACAGGGAAATGGTGGAACAGAAGCCAGAGAAGATATTAGAAGGAGCAAAAGAGGGAGGTAAGGTGGTGGTTCTTGTGGTAGGTGATCCTTTGAGTGCAACAACTCATAGTGACCTTGTCACTTGTGCAATTGATGAAGGCATAGGTGTAAGTTTAGTGCATAATGCCTCCATATTCAATGCTGTTGGGTGTTGTGGGCTGCAGTTGTACACATTTGGGGAAACTGTGTCCATTCCTTTGTGGCAGGACAGCTGGAAACCACAGTGTTTCTATGACAAGATTTGTCAGAATCTAGAAAGTGGATGGCACACACTTTGCCTTCTGGACATTAAAGTGAAAGAAAAAAGTGATGAAAATCTTGTCAAGGGAAGAAATGTCTTGGAGTTGCCTCGGTTTATGACTGCTGCTCAAGCAGCAGCCCAGCTACTGGCCATTATAAAGAGCACAGAGGAGGCAGGGAAAGAGTCTGTTTTGCAGTCTGACCAACAGGTGATTGGATTAGCTCGAGTTGGTACGAAAACTGAAAAGATGAGGACAGCAACTCTTGAGGAGATGGCACACACAGACTTGGGAGACCCTCTCCATTCACTTGTAATTGTTGGTGAAACTCACCCTATGGAACAAGAGTTTGTTAATATGTACCTGAATAAATAGCACAAGAAATTCTTCTGTGGGATGTATTATTTTGTGCCCAAAATATTGATGGCTACCCCCCGTGTAAGGGGGAAAAGCCTTTGGTATATGTATGTATGCAAAATATTGAACTTAACTGTTGAAAGTAGAGTACATTGTTAGGAAGAAATATTTCTTCAATTTTTTAAATCACAAATGTTGAAATGTGGTGGGTTATAATTTGGCCCATTTTATTATTCATTGGATGGAGTTGGAAAGCTCCTCTTTTTTTATACTCTACAGTTTTATTAAATAGTACAATTTAGTTAAACATTAGTTTTATGTAAATCCATCGTTGTCTCGGATTTCACTCACAGGAATCTTAGAGCACCCCGCTGGTAGGCACCAGTCCTGAGGGACTGTGGTCTGTGTTCTACCAGTGTGGGTTGTTTCATTATCATTGACTTCTGTGAGTTGAAGGGAGTTGTGTTTTTGAAAAGGTGGAAGAAATAAAATTGAAATTGGTAGAAATCTGAGACTTCAGCATCAGCCTCTTGGAGCTGTATCTCTCAGTGGAGAGGAGGGTGATAACAGGTTTGAAATACAGGCAGCATGGAGTTGGTTCTCTCCAACTTCCACTTCACAAGACCAATGCTTTCAGGTACCTGTCACTGGTCCCTCCCTTTGACATTTAAAGGGGTTTCCCTCAGATAAATAAAACTCCATGTTGGAATTCAGAATGAACATAAAAAGTTTAAGTATAGATGCCCAAGGGATCAAGAACCATGTAAGAATTTCCCACAACTAATAGAAATAACATGGCAGCAACCATAATAAATGTGATTGTGAATACATACACACAAAAGGGTGATGGTGAAATTGTGTTATAGTGAAATTTGGTATTGTTTTTATCAACTTTGTTAAGTTTGAAAATCTCTGAGAGATGTATTAATCTTTTGAACCATTACAATGATTTATTTATACTGGAAAATAAATTTGTATTGAAATACTAACCTTGCTTTTTTATTACAATGTTCAAGTGTCTTTGGCACTGACGTTGTTATCATCACTTCCACCAGTCCTTATGTGAATCCCATTAGGTAATTCAATACAAGGAAGGAATTCACTTCTCGGCCACAATCCGTTGTGAAAAACTGCTCCAGACTGATTTGGTCAAGGACTGAAGATGTTTACTGATCTGCTGGATACAACTTTATCAGGGTTATATTTTTCCACAGAACTTTGTCACCCTTGGCTCCATTCTGGTTGGTCAAGAATTTATATCCTAGTCGACTACTGGAGCAAAAAATTCTGAATTATTTGGTCAAAAATCAATTTGTCTGACTTGTGAGATGAATGAGAATCAAGGTTCTATGGTATTGGGGCTTTTACCTGTGGGGAATTAGGGTTTAGAGCTGGAGTGGAGAGTAGGCAGATAGGGTTGATCAAAGAATGCTGAGATGGTATGGGCATATGGAAAGAATGAGTGAAGAAAGAATAAAAATAATGTGGAAAGCAGAAGTATATAGAAGTGAAACTTGAGGTGAAGGAGGTACAGTGAGTCCTAGTTATACAGTACATATGCATTCCTGAAAACCTTACTGCAAATTGAAATTACCGTATACTGAACCCAAGTTTCGACTTATGGCAGACGTACCTTCTCCCTGCTCTTTCCTCTTCAAAATATCTAATCATACCTCCAAAACATGAGTGGATATCGTTTCTAAATTTTTCTTATCATAAATAGAATTGAGGGTAGTAATTACCAAATACTGTAACTGTGAATTTACCGGATAAAGAATTACTGTATAAGGAGGACTCACTGTATTGGATGCAAGAGGAGTGTCTGCCGAGCAAGGAAGAGAGTGAATGGGTGAGAAAATGACAGCCTGAAGGTATGCTCTTGTCTGCTACATAAATATATTAAGTAGGTGATGGGAAGGGGTGGCCATATAATGAGGTTATGGGGGTAAACCAGCTATGGCCCTCAGGCCCTGCCAGGGAAGTGCTGTCTTGCTTCATTGCCCTTGACGTGAGCAGTGTGGCAGGAGACTGGGAGGGTTCTTCATAAATTAACACTGGCAAAAAGCAGATATATCCACTCAAACATTGCCATTGTAGAAGGAGGATATATCTGTTCAAACTTTTATTACCATAAATTGTGAAAAGAGGATTTACCTTGTGGATTTGAACTCTTTTTATGCTTTGAGAAGTTGATTCCCTCCCAGTTACTTTTGAATATCATACTAAACCTTTCCAACCCGGTATGTGCTGCCATCTATGGACCACCACTGCAACTACTAACTTTGGTGATGTCAATTTCTTCATGTTTTAGGGATATACTAGACATTTTATTGTTTCTGTATGTTGTGCTGTGCCTTGCTACACTGCTTGCCAGTGGGTGAGCTGCAGGGATGACCTGTCATCCTGGAGGAGCCAAGAAAAGGAGGTAGGGTTGGTGAATGGGAGTGGAGTATATGGGGATGAAATGGGTGGGAGTGATGGCTTTGACTTGGCTACCTCCCATGTAAGGGGAAAAAAGCCATTGGTATATATTTATGTATGTATGTATATTGTACTTAGATATGTTCAGCGTTTTTGTGACCTGCTCCAATTGGGCCACCATCTTACCCACAGATGGAGGCCCACCAGGTCTGCTGCTGATTCCACTTGGACACCAGTCAGGCCAAAGGTACAGGCGCCACAGTTGGAAATGTGAAAAATCAGAAAAAAGGCTCGGTGTTGGCAGGTTGCCACACACACGCCCTTGTGTCCACGTTCCTCCCTTCTACCTCACAGTGTACTGTGCACAACTCTTCCCCTCTGGGGTAAGTTTGTGTCAAATTGATGACCTGATGATTTTGGCAAAATCCATGGGTTACTACTTTGATTTTTTTTTCTTGTTTTGGTGTAATTTTAGTGACCTGCTCTGATTGGGCCACTATCTCACCCACAGGCCTGGTGCTGATTACACTTGGGCACCACTCAAGCCATATTGTTAGGTCACTGATTTGGCCCAAACTTACCCTAGAGGGGGAGAGTCATGCATGGTTGTACTGCAAGGTAGATGGAAGGAACATGGAACTAATGGCACGTGTGAGGCGATCTGCCAAAATTGAACCTTTTTTTAATTTTTCACATTTCTGCCTATGGTATCTTACCCTTGGCCTGAATGGTGTCAAAGTGCAATTGGCAGTAGGCCTGCTGACCTCCATCTGTGGGTGAGACGGTGGGCCAGTTGGAGCAGGTAATAAAGAAAGAAATAAACAAATAAATAAAATAAAATAATAATCAAAGGGGACCTGTGGATTTTGTAAGAAACCATCAGGTCACTGATTTGGCACAAACCCCAAAGGAGGAGAGTCGTGAACAGTGCACTGTAAGGTAGACAAGGAATGTGGACCCAAGGGCATGTGCATGATGACCTGCCAAAATTGATCCTTATTTCTGATTTTTCGCACTTCAGTCCCTGGTGCCTATACCTTTGTCCTGAGTGGTGTCCAAGTGCAATCGGTAGCAGGCCTGGTAGACCTCCATCTCTGGGTGAGATGGTAACCCAATTGGAGCAGGTCACCAAAATGACCCCATGAAAAATAATTCAAAGGGAGCCACAGATTTTGCCAACAATTGCCTATGGGAAAAGAATCGAGTGAATTACCACAGGCAAAGAGACACTCGACTCTTTTCCCATTGGGAGGGTGGCAGCATAATGTATACATAATTTTTTCAATTCATTAACCAAGAACAAACTTCAAGATGAAGCTTCAAACATTACTACATCACTAGAACTTCCTTATTAGTGAAACCATGAACCAGACCACTATAATGAAACAAATAGCCACTGCACTTATGATTTTTTGTTTAAAATTTCACACTGACTTAACAATGTACATTTGAATTATTATCTTCTAAGATCATTATTAGTTTAATTATGGGCCTTTCATAAAATTTTCCTCCTTTCCTATCTTTAATTGTTCTCACTAATCCATCCTTACTGTACTTAATATCTACTGTTTTACCAAGATGCTAGTGGCACCTATCTGTATTGACATCAATACCCCCAATCCTTGCATTTCTTTGCTTTGTTGTCCACTTCTCCCTGTGCTGTAAACAAAGTAAATACTCCTGTCTCTATGTTGGCCAAAACTGCTCAGCCATGTACAGTACTGAACTTGTCACCATCTTAATTTTGAATAACATTCACCTTCTTCAACATGCATTGTCACAGTTGAAGTCCCCAAACTTAGGATGCCAGCTGGACTAATTAGCTTTGGGCCATCATAATCTGGTGAGACTAAACTCAATGGCCTATTATTAACACAGGCCTCAACTTCACAGAATACAGTTGACAGTGAATCATCGTTAAGAACCTGTATTCCCATCACAGCCCCTAAAACTCTTCTTACGTTCTCAGTCAATTTCTTTGTCCAATACTTCCCTTGCTATAGTTCTAGTCAGTGTTTTGCTAGCACCTACGAAATTAGTCCCCATATCACATTTAATCTTTGAAACTTGTCCTTTCCTAGTAATGAATCTCCTAAGAGCATTAATTAATAAATCAGCTGACATGTCAGCAGCTACCTCTTAATGAACAGCCCCAATAGTTAAGCAAATAAAAAGGACCCCCCCTATCTTTTAACCTGATTTTTTTTTCTTTCAAACATTCAAACGGATCCATAAAAGCCAAAAAAACATCCTTCCCCTTTCCTATAGCTTTCTCACATATCTGTCTTACCACAAAAATCTGATCTATACAACCTCTACCTGTCCTAAATCCACACTGTTCCTCACCAATTACTCCCTCTGTTCCCCTCCTAATCCTCTCAATCAAGATCCTCCCATAAGCCTTCCCAACTACACTTAAGCTAATCCCTGGAAACTACTACACTCACACTTGTCCCCTTTTCCCTTGTAAAGTGGAACTATACATGCACTCCTCCAGTCCTCTGGCACTCTACCCTCTCTCCAGCAAACATTAAATAACCTCACCAGCCAGTCCACCATCACTGTACCTCCTTTTTTTAGACATTCTGCATGGCATCCATCCAGACCAGATGCCTTTCCTGCTTTCATCATCTTAACAACTGCCTTCACTTCATCCTTCCTTATTTCTCCTCTATTTTCCTCACTCATCACAGTCATTTTCTTAGCATTTCCCACTGCAACTATCTTTCTCTCCCTATCCTCCTTCACATTAAGCAACTCCCTAAAATATTCTGCCCATCTTCCCCTTACTGCCTTCTCTTCCATTATCATCTCTCCAACTCTCACTCTCTCTCAAAAAAGAGAGAGAGAGAGAGAGGGGTGGATGTCTGGAACAAATTGGACGAAACAACAGTGTGTACAAATATCATACAAAAATTTAAGAACAAACTAGATGCTGCAAGATACAAAGATGGATCACCATGAGCATAGCTCCCCTTCCTGTATAATACAACTAGGTAAATACTTCAATTTAACTGAGAACTGCAGCCACTGATAACCACCTTCATAGGGGCTACTTTTGCTTTATTCGTAGCAAACCTACAATATATTCTTACCTGCCTATCTACAAACTTAATGTAAGCAACAACCCCATACCCTATCACATAAAATATGCCACTGCATAAGAAGCAATATTATCCAAAGAAACAGGTTTGAAACATGTCAACTGATAATTTTTGACATTCTTGTAATCTCTTTCACTAATTTTCTAATTCATGTTACTTCCATCTAGCTTATTATGCCAACTTAACTGTTGTTTACATAACTCCTGCATAATAACCCTTCCTTCTAAAACTACAGGTGCCAAAAACCCAAAGGAGTCGTAAACAACAGCTATTGCACTCAATAATTGTCTCCTAATAGTAGGCACCTCTCTACATCTATTAGTAACCCTTAATTTCATCTTAACCCTAATGACTTTGCTCCTACCTTCTCTCCTCATTCATATTAGTCATAAATTGTGCTGAGTTGCTAATAAATTTAGTAAGATTAAATCCACCTTGTGAACATAATAATCTAACATCCTTACTTATTGACACTTAGGTGCATAAACTATCATTAGACTGCATACATTCAATAATCATGAGAGGCACAGAAATACTTGATAGAGAGGACTTGTTAAACTGGGACAGGAGAAGCACAAGAGGGCATGGAAAGAAAATAAAAAAAACATAGCTACAGAGGAGATCTGAAGAAAAACAGTTTTCTACATAGAGTGGTAGACACTTGGAACAAACTGGACAAGGAAATAGTGTGCGCAAAAACCATTCATGATTTTAAAAGCAGACTAGACACTGCGAGATACAAAGGCGGGACACCACAAGCATTGTTCCCCTTCCTGCAAAATACAACTAGGTAAAACTAGGTAAATAAAAACTAGAGTTGATGATGTCACATACTTCAGATGAAAAACTACTTTCATGAACCCTCACTGTTATTTTTAAAGCATAATTCGCAATACTGAGCGAGCAACATGTACCAAATGGATGAGAAGTCATTCTAAATTCCCTAACTTCCTTAGTAATATCTCCCCCTTCTCACCGTAAACATCTCAGATAATCTCTCTGCCCTTCAGGCACTTTGACCTGGTAGAACTTAGTTTGTCTGATGAACATGCAAGTAATCCCATCCTAAATCTTAGCAGAACACCTAACAGTAAATTATTTATATCTGGTCCAGGCACCACCATGTCATTCAGTAATAAATCCCTAACTTTGCCAGCACAATTGAATACTATCAGAATAGAATCTGGTTTATCTGGATGAAAACCCCCAAAAAGTGAAACATACTACCAATCCTGTCCATCTATCTTGTGTAACCCTCTATTAAGAGTTTCCTCTGCATACCCTTTTTTTAAGCCCATCCATAAATTCTGAGTATTGTCAGGAAGAATCATTGTCACATAATTTTTTTTTTCTTAAAGAATATAAAGTCTTTTTAGTGCTAATGGCCTACTTTCAGGTAATACTTTAAATCCTTCCCTAACAAACAATGGAATTTCATACCTGCCTCCCAACGGCCCACACTCATTTTCTACAATGGCTAGCCACTTCTTATCTTCTATGGAAATATCCTTCTTAATAGTTGCCATATCTTGTAAATCTTGATAGTATGCCTTAATTCTTCATCCATTAATCTCCCAGTACCTATTCTAACACTATTAACTAACAACTCTTTTCGCCTTCCTCATGCAGTCCACATGGTAGAAAGATGAGAGTAGTGCTCAGAGAAAAATATTCAGACTGGAAAGAGGTGATCAGTGGAGTACCGCAAGGATCTGTGCTGGCACCAATAATGTTTGCTATCTATATGAATGACATGGATGAGGACGTGAACTGCTACATGAGCTTCTTTGCCGATGACGCCAAACTGCTAAGGAAAATAGAAACTGATGAGGACTGTGAAGCACTGCAAGAAGACCTAAATAGGGTATGGAACTGGAGTCAGAAATGGGAAGTGGACTTTAATACTAAGAAGTGTAGCATAATGGAGTTTGGAAAAAGCAAAAACAGAATATCAGGAAAATATACAATTGGAACCAAAGAAGTAAAGAAAGTAGGATCCGAAAAAGATTTGGGAGTAATTATCACGAACGACTTGTCCTATGATATACAGATTAACAAAATTGTCGGGGAGACTTACAATTTGCTAAGATCAATAAAAGTGGCGTTTACATACTTGGACGAAGACATGATGAAAAAAATATTGGTTACATTGATAAGGCCTAGATTAGAGTATGCAGCGACATTGTGGTCCCCCAGTACCAAAAAGAATATAAAGAAAATAGAAAGAATCCAAAGAGCAGCTACAAAAATGGCACCTGCACTTGCAAACCTATCATACAAAGAGAGATTGGCTAAACTGGAGTTACCGACACTGGAGCAAAGAAGAGAGAGAGGTGACCTATTGACCATCTACAGAATCATGAAAGGCACAGAGGTACTCGATAGTGAGAACTTACTTAACTGGGACAAAAGAAACACAAGAGGACATGGAAAGAAAATAAAAAAACATAGCTATAGAAGAGAACTGAAGAAAAACAGTTTTCCTCATAGAGTTTTGGACACTTGGAACAAACTGGACAATGAAATAGTATGCGCAAAAACCATTCATGAGTTTAAAAACAAACTAGACACTGCAAGATACAAAGGCGGGACAACACGAGCATAGCTCCCCTTCCCGCAAAATACAACTAGGTAAATACAACTAGGTAAATACACACCAACCTAATTTAGTCCTAATAGTGTAAGGCTTTCCTTCTTTCCTTGAATTACTTCCCATGGTTTGAGTATTTGTGGTGCATTAGTTCCTAACATTGGTCCTACATCTGATTTATTATCAAATATTGGAACATTTTCTAAATGACTCCATCTTATTATATCTCTAATGTTAATTAAATCTATCTGTTCTACTGGTATTTTATCTACAGCATAAATTGGTAGAAGCTGAATAGGATTAGTCCCATCTAAGTCTGAAACAACTAACCCTGGCACATTCAAGCAGTTCATTTCCTTTTCACCATGAATGGTTGAAACCATGCTTTTTGTTCTAGTATAATCCTATTTGTCAACACCTAATTTTTTTAGTTTACCAGAACAAAAACATCCAGAGCATCCATTACCTAAAAATGCTCTAGTTTCTACCTCCTTACTGAGCAAAATATTTCTAATTGGAATAGCAGACAACTCTTTTTGAACCTAATATTGTTTGCAAATACAGACACTCCTCTACTTACGTTCATTCGTTTTACGTTTGAACTGACTGTAAAAAAAAATTGTATTTCTTTTTTTTTGAGTGAATTTTAGTTTAGCACGCTCTCCGTAGTTCAAACGATACTTACGCATGACGCTGCGTCCATTGTTTACATGGCACAAATGACAGACTGAACATGCCTTGCCTCCTCCACCATCTTAATTTAAGTTGCTTGAATTTAATTTATCTGAAATTAATGTTATTATCTTACAATGTTATGTGTATGATTAATGATTTAGGGGTGTTTTATAAGATACGGTAATAGAATTTACGGATGTATAGTACAGTAACAACTTACGTTCATTTTCAACTTACGTTCGGCCGTTCAGAACGTAACTAAAACGTAAATTGAGGAGCGTCTGTATTCCTATTTTTTTCTGATCTATTTTATTTTCCTTAGAATTAATTAAATTGACATCAACCCTTCCTCATTGAATTTCCTAATTTTGCCTGTGAAGAATAGCAGGATGACCCTTTAAATTTGTCGCAGTATTCTACTATTTACAGTTCCTAGCAATATGACCTCTTAAACACCCAAAACACAAGTTTAATGAATGCAGTTTTCCATTTTTTCATCATAATCCTTGGTATGCAAGTCTTTACAATTATCTATTATATGATCTTTGTAAACCCAAGATAACCTATTTCTATGTTAACTTCCTCAGTTTTATTAAGAGTAATGACCCTATTGTCTTGGATTATAACTTGCTTACCAAATATAGGATTTACAACTACTCTCACTTCTTCAATAAATAAAACTAAATCACTGAACCTAAATAATCTGCCCTGCTTATTCATGATGTTATCAGCACATCTGCACCATCTATCTTGCAATTTAAAAGGTAACTTTCTGTGAGGCAGTTGCCTCACTGGTGACACATAAGTAGCATCGGCACATCAGAAGGTCCCCAGGAACTGAACACCTGGTGGTCACTAGCTGCCCTGAGGTCATGCCCAGTCTGCATCGGGTCAGACAAATGGGGCCTTGAGGTCTGACCCACTGTGGCGAGTCAAACAAAACGAGTCTCCTGGAACACCTGCAGCTCCCAGTTGTGCTGAGCATATCCCAAGGTACAGTTAATGCAGGGGTTATGACCTGGTCCCAGTGAATATAAGGGGTCACCAGGAGTTCACCAAGTACAAATGGCCTTGGGAACCAAGGGAGGAATCTCCCACCATCTTTCCTGCTGTGACAGACAACCCAGGACTGAGGAAGCTATCTCCAGACACCTCCAGCACTGAGACTTCACTGAGGCCAAGCCACCGTCTCTTCCTCATCTTCCATTCCCCTGCCCTTCTTGCTGCCAGAAATGAACTCATCTGATTCATAGGTGCCCAACTATAAAACTAACAAAACTTTCCAGAGTTTGCCTTCAGCCAGGCCCATGTCCCCTACGTTCCTGACATCTGGCTGCCCAATGTTTGGGACCCTGATTCCAGCTCCCAAACTCAATTTCTAATAATGCTCTAGCCTTCCTATAATCTACTTGTGGGTCTAAATGAACACAAGCTTTTACTATTTCATTAGGCATGCCTTCAGTATATTGTTGCAAATAAGTTTATCTTCATCCTTTTCCAATTTGCTAGCAATAATGCTTTCAAATACTGTCATGAGCACAAAATATTCAGTAATACTTCCATTATACCTTTTCAGTTCCTGACTTAGCGTAAACCCTTTTAAATTGCAAGCTATTAAAGATTTTTTTTTTATCAAGTCTATCTGATCTGTATCAGTACCTTGTAACCTACCTGCCCCCAAGTTCTTACTTTCTTTACTCACCAACTTCATTCTATTGTTTATCCTATTTCCTATAGGCTCTCCTAAGTATTCTGTATTCGTAGTTTCATCGCCATCTTGCTTAAGTTCTTGTGTAGTCACAACACTTCTTAGCCCTACACCTTTCTTATTTTCAAATTTCTCTAAAACCTCAAAGTCAGCACTAGTGATTACCAGTTCTACTTCTAAATGAATCCTCTCTTCCTTTCTTTTTTATCCTAAGCCTTTCAGCATCTCCAATTTGTTTTATCCTAAGCTTTTCTGCTTCTAATTGTTCTAAAATATTAATCTTATCACACTTAGCCTTTAGTCCAACTTACATACATATACCAAGGCTTTTTCCCCCTTCCAAGGGAGGTAGCCAAAAAGGGAAAGGCATAAAAACACTCCCACCCATTTCATCCCTAAATACCCTCCACACCCCTCCCACCCTTCCTCTCATCTGAGCACCTCCTGGATGACGGGTCATCCCTGCACCCTGCCCACCGCCCTTACTTAGCTAATATCAATGCCTTCCTACTATCAAATGAAGTAGCTTTACTTAATTCTGATATACTGCTTTACAGTGGTGGGTAGCGATAAAGCGATAACGATAAAGTGATAAATTTTTCCGCTAAGTCCTATAACGATAAAGCAATAAATATCCAAGATACCTTAAAGCGATAAATCCTGTGATAAACCCAAAAATACTCTATTTTTGCTACTTATGCATTTAAAAACCTCTTTTTTACACTTAAAACGCCATATATTACTTAATAAAAGACTAAAGGACCCGAAATCGGTTTTCCGCATAACAATGAGCCTGTAACCTCCCGTCGTAACGGTTTTTTGTCTTCTACTTTATCGCTGGATTTATCGCGGGAAATTTGAAAGTGATAAATTATTCCGGTCTTGTGATAAATTATCGCTTTACTTATCGCAACGCCCACGACTGCTGCTTTTAACCTGAAATATACGGTCATTGGCCTCTACTATCTGTGAAGGTTCTGCTGCTGCCACTGCTGGTTCACCAGCCAGCTGAATATGATTTATGGCTTCACTAATCATAAACCATCTCTGTTTATATTACCAACAAATCTTGCATACAGTTCCTCTTTGTTTCCTTTACATGGTGAATTTAACATTCTTAAGTAATGTTTTAGTTGTTTCACAGTTGTACTTTCCATTTTCCACAATTATAAGTATATATTTAAAACATAGCTCTGCTCAGGTCAGAGCAACATCATTATCCAATTCACTTGGAGCACAAGGTTTTTTGAGCTATGGCGTGGAGACCATGTTGCTCAGTTTTTAGCTCTTCTGGTGGATGTATCAACCTTTCTCTTGAAGTACACCAGCTGGGGTCTTGGAGTTGCCTTTAAGCCTTGATCTGAGAGCATCCATCTAGTGTTTGTGCCTGGCTTAAAACTTGCTTGTCTCTGCTGTCCTTGATAATCCCTTCTCTTAAAAGAAACAGCTTGAAACTGTTTTGTCTGTTACCTGTTTACAGGGATTGTTTGAAATGCAGTATCTTCATGTGGTTAGCCCTTTATTAGTTAATTTGTACATGAAGCAGTTTGTGTGTTTGTCTGGTTTCTGAAAACATAGGTATACATGAACAAAAGAAAACATTAAATGAATAAATTTCAATTTTTAAAGTGATGTACAATAAAACAGAAAAATTAACAGTACATAATCTTATTATCATTATCATTTTTTTTGCCAAACTCAAACTAGTAATTATTCAGTCATAACGAGCACATGTTTTGCTTTTAGTAACATTTTCACAATATAATACTAAGCCTGCAATCAGAACCACCACTATGGCAAGACATTATAAAGGTACCAAGTTCTTTGTTCATCCCTGTAATAACTGGCAAATAAAATGACTGACCTTCTGTTATTCTTGAGGAATGAGGCAACTCTTTTACCTGGTGCCCATTCACTGGCCGCCAGGTTCCCAAAATCACTCTTTACCTCTGGTTAGCTTGCTCCTCCTCTGTACAGCAAATAAAAGGATTGGCTTCTTGTTATTCTTGAGGAATGAGGCAACTCTTTACCTGGCTTAGGCCCATTCACTGGCTGCCAAGTTCTCTAATTACCCCTTGCCTCTGGTCTGGTCCTACTGTCAACTTTACACACTTAAGTGGGAGCACTGACTTGGCAACTCCTGTCATCAGAAACATTCCAATACTAATTAGAGCTACATTGAGTCTTATAAATCTAGTTTAAAACCATTGCCTTAGGTGTTCTAATTGCTAATTGACTTTTTAATTATACAAAATTTATAACATAAATATGAGTTGATAACAATCTTACATCAATAATATAATATGTGTCTTTTACAGAGATCACCATAACTTTTACATTTTCAACACCTTCCTGGGGTGTTGGCTGCATGTTATTGTGAGGTTAAAATCTGCTCAGTAGGATGCAGCTCATACTTTAGGGTCTATATGGGGTGCCCCTATATACCACAGCCACACATCATTTTCTCTGTGATAGAGGAAATTTCTATTCATAGAGAAATTATCGTCACCCTCATAAAGAAAGTGCCTAAGTCATTTGTCCAACTTTGCAGGAAATAATTTTTTTTTCTTTTTTTATTAATGCACGTAATGTTCCTCCTAACATAGTTTTAACCTACTCAGACACTACATAAAACATTGGGAATTGTACCACAAGGAGCAATGAAAAATTGATTTAGAAAAAAAAAAAAAAAAAAAAAAAAAAAAAAAACCAGAAATTGACAAAAATGATTTAGGCAATTTCTTTACGAGGGTGATGTTATGCTACTTTGTTATACTGTGACTGTCTCTCCTCTATGCTGTCCCCTACCTTTAACACTGTCCTGTACCACTTCTCTGAATATACATTTCCTTTTTCGCTGAACCTTTTGGTATGGGAGAAAGAATACCAAGTGTTCCCACTCGAGTTGTAAAAGGCGACAAAAAAAAAGAGATGGGGATTGGACTAGGCACTCTACTCTCTGTAGTCCCAAAGAGGACATTCCTAAAAAGAAAAGCAAAGGCGTAAGAAGGTTTGGGAGAAGTTTTCCAGCCAGAACCCTGAGGTTAGGGTCTTTTAATGTGCGTGGATGTGGTGCAGATGAAAATAAAAGGAAAGAGATAAGCAGTATGTTTGTGAGAAGAAAGATGGATGTGTTGGCACTGAGTGAAACTAAGTTGAAAGGGAGGGATGAGTTTGAGTTTAGGAGTTAAGTTGGGAGGGTGTCAAGAGAGAAGGGAGGATGAGGGAGAGAAGGGGTGGCTATATTTGTAAGTGAAGGGATAGGTAAGCGTGTGGTGGAGTGGAAGGAGGTTTCTTCAAAGTTCTATGGATGAAGGTGAAACTGGGGAGATGTATTTGGGTCTTTGTAAGTGCATATGGGCTCTTAGTGAGAAGACTAGGGGAAAAGGAGGCTTTTGAATAGAGGGTTTAGGGAGAAATGTCAGTGTAGTGGTATTGGGAGATCTCAATGCTAGAGTAGGAGATGAACCAATAGATGGAGTGGTTGGGAAGTGTGGAATGCCAGGAAAAAAATGTAGTGGAGAGTTGATGGTGGAGATATGTCTAGAGAGTTGATGATAGCAAACAGTGTTTAGGAAGAAAAATCAAACACAAGTACACATAGGAAAGGGTGGTGGATGGAAGGGTGGTAGATAGGGCTTTAATGGACTATATACTGGTAACCAGGAGAATAGTAGGAAGAGTTTTGGATGTACATGTTCTTAGGGGAGAGAGTTGGGGAATATCAGATAATTCAAGAGTTGAGGATAGATGGAGAAAGAAGAAAAGGACAGAAGGTAGGGAGATGCTTAGAGTAAACTACTTAAATTAGAAAGAAAAGGATGAAGAATACAAGAAAAAGCTGAGAGAAGAGTGGGAGGGAGTGAATAGAGTAAAACTAGGAGTGTGGAAGAAATGGGGATGTTTCAAGGAGTCACAGTGTGCAAAGATGGTGTGTGGAACAAGGAGGGAGGAAACAGAAGGAAGGGTAGTGAGTGGTGGGATGATGAAGCAAAGGTTGTAGAAGAGAAGAAACAAGTATTCACAGATTGGTTGCAATATAGGACTAGAGAATCATATGAGAGGTACAAAGAAAAAAAAAATAAAGAAAAAAGGAGAGCGGATGTGAAATGGGGTAAGAGTATGAGAAGAAATTTTGAAAGTATATATATATATATATAAAAATGGAAGGAAATTAAAAGAGGTAGGGGCGGTGAATCAAGTAGAGAAGAAAAGGTAAAATGTGCAAATGTCATTTTCTTAGTGCTTCCCACTGTAACTACCTTTCCCTCCTTTACATTTAGCAACTCCCTAAAATACTGTGCCCATCTTCCTCTCACCTGCCAACTCTTCCATTATCAAATGGAAGAGACAGCAGTAAGATGAAGATTGGAAAAGTAATTTAGGGAGTTGCTAAATGTGAAGGAGGATTGGGAGGGAAAGGTAGTTGCAGTGGGAAGTGCTAAGAAAATGACAGTGATGAATGAGGAAAATGTAGGAGAAATAAAAAAAAGATGAGGTGAAAGTAGTTATTAAAATGATGAGAGCAGGTAAGGCACCTGGGTTAGATGGCTGTCATGTGGAGTGCAAAAAGGGAGGCACAATGATGGGGGACTGCCTGGTGAGATTGTTTCATGTTTGTCGAAAAGAAGGTAGAATGCTGGAGGACTGGAGGTGTGCCTGTATAGTTCCACTTTACAAGGGAAAAGGGAACAAGTGTGAGTGTAGTAGTTTCAGAAGGATCAGTTTGTTGAATGTAGTTGGGAAGGCTTATAGGAGGGTTTTGATTGAGAGGATTAGGAGAGGAATAGAGGGAGTAATTGGTGAGGAACAGTGTGGGTTTAGGACAGGTAGGGGTTGCGTGGATCAGTTTTTTGTGGTAAGACAGATATAAGAAAAAGCTTTAGGCCAAAGGTAAGGATAATTTTTGGACCTTTGTGGATTTGGAAAAGGCTTATGGCAGGGTAGATAGGAAGGCACTGTGGAAGGTATTGCAGATATATGGGACAGGAGGGAAGCTGTTAAGAGCAGTCAAGAGTTTAATGAAAGTAGTAGAGCCTGTGTTAGAATTAAAAATGGAGAGAGTGGTTTGAGGTAAAGGGATGTGTCATGTTGCCACGGCTGTTCAATTTATACATGGATGGGGTGGTGTGAGAGGTAAATGCATAGGCCAGGGATTGGAGATAGTTAAAGAAAATGGAGAAAAGTGGGAGATAAGCCAGTTGTTGTTCGCTGATGACACTGCGCCTGTAGCAGGATCATAGTAGGGATTGAGGAAGTGTGTGACAGAGTTTGGGAAGGTGTGTGAAAGAAGGAAGTTGAAGATAAATGTGGGTAAAAGGTGATGAGATGTACAAGGGGAGAGGATGGCAGCAAATTGGAAGTGTGTATTAAGGGAGAAAGACTGGAGGAAGTGGATATTTTTAGATACTTGTGGGTAAATGTGGTGGGAAATGGAGGAGTGGAGGTAGAATGTAGACTGAGAGAAGCAAGTAAATGCCTTGGGGGATTAAAAAGTGTAATGAGAAAAAGATATTTGGGAATGGATGCTAAGAGGAGATTGTATGAAGGGTAGACTGTGCTAATAGTACTGTATGGGGCAGAAACTTGGAATATAAGAGAGGAAGAGTTTAAATGTGTTTAGAGGTGAAATGCCTGAGAAGTATGGTATGGGTTACTAGGCTGGATAGAATGAGAAATGAGGTGAGGAGGAGAGCAGGGGTGGAAGGGAAAAGACAGAAGATAGGAGTGAGTGGAGAATGGTTGTGTATGGAAGATGCTGTGATGCATGAAAGGGAGTGAGGAAGTATGTGCAAATGATATTTTGATGCAGCCTGAGGGGATTTCTCCCTGTCCTCTCTTTTTCTGTATGAGGGGAAGGAGAGGGTGGGTTGCCGATTAAATGAAGTGGCCTTGCTGTGGATATGCTGTGTCTTGCTGCATTGCTTCTGACTCAGGGCAGTGGGAGAGATGCAGGGATGACCTGTCATCCAAGAAGAGCCAAGAAAAGAGGGAGGGGGTGGTGGTGACTGGGAGTGGAATATGTGGGGATGAAATGGGTGGGAGTGGATTTATGCTTTTGACTTTGGCTACACTCCTTGTAAGGGGAAGAGACCCTTGGTATATGTATGTATGATAGTAAATGCCTGTGTAAGCTTGTAAATGTGATAAGTGTTGAAAAAAGTGTTAGCTATTCTCCACAAGCTGATGTTTCTTGTACATCTATGAATGATGATTTTTTTCACATATATCATCAAATATCTATTTACAGAGCAAGAATAGAAAAATTAGTGGTCAATATGAAACCCTTACCTACAGGATATAATGAAAAAATATTGCAGAAGCAGAATGTATGTTATTTTTTGGTGGATAATTAACATTGTGGAAATGACCATGAAATCTAATTATGCAATGAAAAGATTAATGATGATAAAGGAAGGACAAGGAATGAGTTTAGGAATAGGCATGGGGTGCCTTGACTTGGGCACATCTACCGTATATTTCCACATATAAGACGACCCTAAAATCCAAAAATTCACCCCTTAAAATTGGGGGTCGTCTTATACTACCATTATAAAAATCAGACCTTGAATTCTACGTGAGATGACTTGGTAGGCTAGCCTGCCGATAAACACCGATACACAGGAAATGATTCACATTATGATAAGAACTGGTAATAAAGGTAATTAAACCATATTTACCTTATACAGTATATTATTGGCATATCTTTATAGTAAATTGCAATTGTTAATAAATTCGAGGAATAATTCTATATTAATGAAATTACGGTACTTTTAACTACTCTATGTAAACACATTTAACACAGCTGAAAAAAATGTAAACATCGAGCACTGGTTGCGTTCATAGCAACCTTTTTCTTTCGCTAACTTTTCAGTAATTTTTAAGACTGAAAATAACAATTTTGGATTACAGTACATAAAACGTTTATTTATCAATAAAAAAAATATACTACAGTAGTTGCATTTAAAACATAGAAAATTTAAAAATTATAAAACTTAATTCCAAATCAACATCAAACGTATTTCTGAAACCTTTATTTTCAATAAAATTACATTACATTACATTTACAACTTAAAACATTATAAAACGTTATTTCTTTATTTATTTATATAAAACCCTTCAAACTCATCACAATCATCACATTCTGTTTCGAAAAGTTGTTCAAACATATCACAAGATTCCTCAAATATCCTGTCATCGTAGGGATCCCAGTCCGGTTCCGGTGAGTCGACTTCGGCTTCGTCATCACTTTCATACAATAAATCATCTTCAGTGCCATCCATGGCATTAGAGATTCCACATTTTTAAAAAGATTTTATGATACTTTCGACCTTAACACTTTCCCAAGCTTTAATAATAAACCACCGTTGTGTGCGGTGGAGTGAGCTACGTCGAACCATGAACGTAAACAAATCATTTTTGTTAGTCGACGTGTGTTCTCAGAAAATCATGATACATGATTTGCTTATTTCATTTATTTTGAATTTATAAGGATACAGTAAGTAATTTATCTGGTATAAGGATACAGTTAAGTAATGAGAAAGAAAAGAGAAAAAGCGGAAAAAACAGCTGATAAATGTAATCAAAACAATTCTTTTTGTACGGTAGGTTTCACTGATGCTTTTGTAATTTAGCATTAATAAAAATTTGCTCTAATTTTGTACCTCGTCTTATACAAAGGTTGTCTTATACACAGAAATATACGGTATATAAGGGGGAGAAGACCTTTTGGTATGTATATATCAACCTCTTTCCCTTTTTTTGTTTTAGACCTCAAATGATGGGTTACATAGGTGTAATGGGTCAGTGTGGCCCAACACTGAAACATTTTATTAGCTTCTTTTTTTGTGGACAATATAGTATGAATGTGGTGTGGGTATGTGTGTATAGTTGGCACCCCCAGCACAGGGTCAAAGGTCACTGTGTAGAAGGGAGTGAACGGGGGTTGGTTCATGCATACGGGCAGTGTGTATGTGGAGCAACGAGGGAAAGAGCGAGTGAGAAAAGTGCAGTGGAAGAAAAATATGGAGAATAATTAGCTAAGGTAGGACTGATAGGCGATACGAGTGAAAGAGAAACTTGTGAGAAGACGAAACAGGAAATAACGTGGATAAGGGGTGAAGGATGACTTTGACATCAAAGTAGAGTGGTGGATTGATGAGGGAATTTTGAGTCCCTAGGAGGAGTCAGTGATGAGGATGGAATCTTGCCTCTGATGGCAGTAGTGCAGCCAACCAAGAACAAAGTATGACCAGTGGTGGACTTCAAGAGCTGAACCAGAAGTGATGAAGAAGGGCATGGATTCTTACCTCAATGACATATTAGTGGATGATACTGTTGTACTGGCATCAGACGTAGTGGTACGCTTAGCTCAGTTTGGATTGGCCTTAAAGGAGCCAGAACCGATGGAAGGAGGAATGGTGTTGGGACTGCGACTAGAGAGGGACGGGAGCAGAAATTTGATGTCCAGGAGAGGCAATGAGATCCCGAATGTAATGGATGAGATGAGCAGATGAGAGCTCTTCTTGCTATGTGGCAAATTGGTTGGTCACTACTCAATCACAGGTTGGCTCCGTGTGGCATACAGTTACATTAAGAGGTGGTCAGGGTTGGGGAGACAAGGCTGATATGGGCATGCTCACAATGATACAGTGACTCCTCCTTATACAGTAATTCTTTATCCAGTAAATTCACAGTTATGGTATTTGGTAATTGTTACCCTCGATTCTATTTATGGTACGAAAAATTCACAGATACAGTATTCGCTCGTGTTTTGGAGGTAAAATTAGATATTTTGAAGAGGAAAAAGCAGGGAGAAGGTATGTCTGCCATAAGTCAAAACTTGGGTTCGGTATATGGTACAGACGCTCCTTAACTTACGTTTCAGTTGCATTCCGAACGGCCAAATGTAACATGAAAATGAACGTAAGTTGTTACTGTACGCTCCAGTAATGTATGACCGTTCATACTGTAATATACATCCATAAATTCTATTACCGTATCTTATAAAATACCCCTAAATCATTAATCATAAACATAACATTGTAAAATAATAACATTAATTTCAAATGAATTAAATTCAAGCAACATAAAGTCAGATGGTGAAGGAGGGGGAGGAGGAGGAGGAGGAGGCAAGGCACGTTCAATCTGTCGTCATGCATAAGTATCGTTTGAATGTCTCATACTATGGAGAGCGTGCTAAACTCAAAAATTCACTCAAATTTTTTTTTATATAAAGTCAGTTCAAACGTAAAATCGAAAAAACGTAAAATGAATGAACGTAAGTAGAGTAGCGTCTGTAATTTCAATTTGCGGTAAGGTTTTCAGGAACACATATGTACCATATAACAAGGACTCACTGTATGTGATGTTGTATGATGAGTGAGACGCGATGATCCAGTGAGAGAACAGTGGAGTGCATCACAACAGAACATAGGTGTAATATGGTGTGATGCTCGGAGCATAGCAACTGGCATAGTTCTGGAGATAGGTGGTGTGGTAGTCAAAGATGGAGTGTGGCAGTGCAAAAAGGATGACTACCATCACATTAACATATTGGAGCTGGATGTGGGTGTAAAAGGAGTCAATTTGGCGCTGAAATGGGGGCTACGTGAGATCGAAATCAGGACAGACTCAGTTACGGCGGTGGGATGGATGAACTCATTCCTGACTGCTGAGAAGAGAATACGCATGAAAGGGGCAGCAGAGATCAATGTGAAACAGTGCCTTGGGATCCTAAGGGAGTTGATAGACACATTCAGCATGAAGGTGAGCATAATCTAAGTGACATTGGGAGTGAACGAAGCGAATGTACAAACCAAAGTAAAGTTGGCTGAGAG
Organism: Oratosquilla oratoria; assembly: GCF_046742065.1. Lineage (NCBI taxonomy): Eukaryota > Metazoa > Arthropoda > Malacostraca > Stomatopoda > Squillidae > Oratosquilla > Oratosquilla oratoria. The sequence goes on along the minus strand of NC_134805.1, from coordinate 38,202,484 downwards.
TGCCAGAAGAACAGACTGAAGTGTGCGTCACAGAATCCCTATGCATGTAGGAGTTGCATGAAACACATCACCTAGGTGTTAATAGGTCACTGTTCTTAGCAAGGAAAGTTGACCCGAATATAAGGAGGGAAGAAGTTTGATGGTCTGTGAGAGCATGTGTCCAATATCAATCAATAGATCTTGCCCTGAGACTGCACACAACAGGGGAACAGCATAGAAGAGAACTGGAGGAGGCTGGCGGTTGATGTAACCCACTATTGATGGTTGACTGGCCCAGGGTGATTCGTCATCTGGTGGGAGCTGAAAAAGGAGACAGGAGAGGAAATTGCATGGATGATGAATGAGATATTCCTGGAACAGGATCCAGTGGATGAAGTCTTCATGGATAATAGCACCATGTTTTGGTCAGGAGCACTGAAAGAAATACTGGATAAGTGGAACACGAGATGTTTCTTTAGGGCAACTTAATGGCCAAGCAGAAATAGAATAGTAGAATGATACCATTGCACTATTAAGTCCATTGCCAAGAGGGCACTAATACTGCCCACGGAGGCAGTCTTCTGGTATAATATGTCCCCTTGGTCAGGCCAAGACGAAGAATCGGTTCCACAGAGAGCCCTATTTAAATATGACTGGCGACATCCCAGGGTAGTGCTGGTGCTACTGTCCAATGCTGAAGGGACTGCCTCAGTACAGGTGGGGAAGGAGGTATGGGTGAAGCCAAAGGATAGTAAGTGCACCTCACAGTGGACGAGGGGTATCGTAATGGAAATGAATTTACAGAACATCTCTGTTGTGGGAGTGCCATGACATATCCTAGATCTTCGTCCTATGGTAGATGGCGGAGAAAATGATGTAGAGAATTACAACGCGATAGTGGATGAGGGAACACTGACTCATGACCACAATGAAGGGGTAAACAGGCATGTACCAAGACAGAAGCGAGAGTGTACATTAAATGTTGGTTCAACAAAAGATGCAGTGAGGCAAAAGACAGAAGGGACAGAGCTTGGAAAAGGTGGAGAAAAGATAAAAAAAAACTAAAAAATGGCATATTTATATAAACTATAGAAATGAGTGCTCAGATGAGAGGAAGGGTGGGAGGGGTGTGGAGTGTATTCATGGATGGAATGGGTGGAAATGATTTTATGCCTTTTCCTTTTTGGCTACCTCCCTTGTAAGGGATAAAGCCTTGGTATATGTATGTATAGAAATGAGTATGTTAATGTGAGAAGAGAGGAAAAAAGGAACCATGAAAAGGATATCATAGATAAATGTAAAGAGCAACCCAAACTATTCTATCGATATGAGAATGGTAAACTTAAAAACAAACAGGAAATGGTGAAACTATGCCAAGGGAATATAGAATACACAGAAGAATTAGAAATGGCTGAAATCATGAACAATCACTTTAAATCTGTCTTCACCAGAGATAAAGTACATAATTGGGAAGAAGGTAATAAAAAGCGATCTCCCCCCATGAGTGAGTTTACAACAACACAAAAAGAAATATCAGAACACCTATCAAACCTTGACGTCAGAAAATCACATGGCTCGGATGGAATTGCAAATTGGATCCTAAAAGAATGCAAAGAAGAACTAACGACAAAATACATAACATAATAAATTGTTCACTCACAGAAGGAAAGCTACCTAAAGACTGGAAAAATGCTAACATTGTACCAATAAATAAAGGAGGAAACAAGGAAGAACCTACCAACTATAGGCAAGTATCACTAACAAGCACTATAGCCAAAATTTGTGAGAAAACCATAAAGAACAGGTGGGTAAAACATCTGGAAGACAATAACATAATAAACCCAAGACAATTTGGGTTCAGACAAGGAAGATCATGCACCACAAACTTAATATGCTTCTACTCAAGACTAATAGACATAGTGCAAGAAAGGAATGGATGGGCTGATTGTGCCTTCCTGAACTTGCAAAAAGCTTTTGACAAAGTACCACACAGAAAATTACTAAAAAAAACTGGAACAAATAGGAGGAATACAAGGGAACCTACTAAAATGGATGAAGGACTCCCTGACTGGTTGAAAGATGAGAGTAGTGCTCAGAGAAAAATATTCAGATTAGAAAGAAGTGATCAATGGAGTACTGCAAGGATCTGTATTGGCACCAATAATGTTTGCTATTTATGTGAATGACATGGATGAGTGTAGCATAATGGAGTTTGGAAAAAGCAAAAACAGAATATCAGGACAATATAAAATTGGAACCAAGGAGGTAAAGAAGGAAGGATCCGAAAAAGATTTGGGTGTAATTATCACAAACGACTTGTCCTATGACAAACAGATTAACAAAATTGTCGGGGAGTCTTACAACTTGCTAAGATCAATAAAAGTGGCATTTGCATACTTGGACGAGGACATAAAAAAAAAAAAATATTGGTTACATTGATAAGGCCTAGACTAGAATATGCGGCGACATTGTGGTCACCCAGTACCAAAAAGAATATAAAGAAAATAGAAAGAATCCAGAGAGCAGCAACAAAAATGGCACCTGCACTTGCAAACTTATCATATGAAGAGAGATTGGCTAAACTGGAGTTACCGATGCTGGAGCAAAGAAGAGAGAGAGGTGACCTACTGACCATCTATAGAGTCATGAAAGGCAGAGAGATACTCGATAGAGAGGACTTACTAAACTGGGACAAGAGAAGCACAAGAGGGCATGGAAAGAAAACCAAGAAACATAGCTACAGAAGAGAACTGCAGAAAAACAGTTTTCCACATAGAGTAGTGGACACTTGAAACAAACTGGACAATGAAATAGTATGTGCAAAAACCATTCATGAGTTTAAGAGCAAACTCGACACTGCGAGATACAAAGGTGGGACACCACAAGCATAGCTCCCCTTCCCGTAAAATACAGTGTAATAGATGTCCCCTGGGATGGCTGCAGTACTACGAAGTAGGAAGTGGAGACAAAGATGAAGAATAGATTGATTTGGAGATCAAGGGTGTGTGTATTTACCTAGTTGTAATATACGGGAGGGGAGCTATGCTCGTGGTGACCCGTCTTTGTATCTCTCCGCATCAAGTCTTATCTTAAAATCTTGTATAGTATTTGCACATACTGTTTTGTTGTCTAATTTGTTCCATGTATTAATCGCTCTGTGTGGGAAACTGTTCCTTTTCAATTTTTTTCTATAACTACCTTTTTTCAGTTTTTTTCGTGTCCTCTCATTTTACCGTTGTCCCATACTAACAGGTCGTTCCTGTCTAAAACTTCCATTCCTTTCATTATTCTGTAGATAGTCAGCAAATCTCCTCTTGGTATGAATGTGGTGCGGGTAGGGGCATGAAGTTGGCACCCTTGGCACGGGGTCAAAGGTCACCATGTAGAAGAGGGTGAACGGGTGTTGGCTGATGCACATGGGCATTGAGTATGAGGAGTGACGAGGGGAAGAGCGAGTGAGAAAAGTGCAGTGGAAGAAAAATATAGAAAATAATTAGCTAAGGTAGGATTGATATGCAATACGAGTGAAAAAGAAACTAGCGAGAAGAGTCTTTATCATCGCAGAAGATGAAGCAGCAGGAAATAACATGGATAAGGTAAGTGATATGTCTCCCTGTGACCAAAGACCATTTAGATAATTTTAGAATATCATGAGAATTTTGGTCTTAAGTTTCACTGACTAGAACCCTGCAAACTCACAGGAGCTAATAATGGTTTATGCATCCTTCTATATATTTCTGCTGGAAGAAACTTTGGACTGTCTTGTATTGTATTAGTGAAGGTCTGTTTCTATACAACCACCTAGGAGGAGGATCATTCAGTCCACTGGTCCTGGCATTTCTTGCAGGGAACCCAAGTGATCATGGTGAAATTGTGCTACGCATCATTTTCACCGCGGCCTACATAGACGCAGGTACTACGCATGAAGACGATGTAGGGCTGGCAGTGGAGGAACAATGAAACTGTTTTTCACCGCGACCTATATACGTTGGTATTACACATGAAGATACTTGAAGGTCGGCAGAGGAGGAGTACGAAATCAGGGCCTTTTGCCAACAGAGGTCAAAGGGCAAATGAATCAAATGAGGCAAGGAAGTAGAAACCCCCCACTTCCTTGCCATACTAACTTTTAGGATAAGATATAAAATAGTGAATATAATTATAGACAGTAAATTTAGTGATTGCACTCCACCTTCTTTATTTCAGTGAAGTTAAATTGTTCATATGAGGCTAACTGTCGATGTAGGAATCTGGATTGCAGTAACTCCTCGAATCCAGGGTTATGATTCGACATATAAAAGGGACAAATTGGATGAGAAAATAGTGTGTGCAAACACAATACAAGAATTTAAGAACAAACTTGATCTTGCAAGATACAAAAATGGGTCACCACAAGCATAGCTCCCCTTCTCGTAAAATACAACTTGGTAAATATACACATACACATACAAGCACATGCGTCACCAATTTAATATGTTTCTATTCAAGGCTAATAGATATAATACAAGAAAGAGATGGATGGGCTGATTGTGCATTTCTAGACCTAAAAAAAGCTTTTGACAAAGTACCACATTAGAAGTTGCTTAAGAAATTAGAAACTGAAGTAGGAATACAGGGCAAACTGCTTAAATGGATGGAAGACTTTTTGCAAGAAAGAAAAATGAGAGTAGTGATAAGAGACAAACACTCTAACTGGGATGAAGTAATAAGTGGTGTTCCACAAGGAACAGTTCTGGCCCCAATAATGTTTGCTATATATATTAATGATATGGATGAAGAAATTGAAAGTTATATGAGCTTCTTTGCAGATGATGCAAAACTATTAAAAAAAGTAAACACAGAAGAAGATTGTGAGTCATTACAGAGTGATCTCAATAAAGTATGGGAATGGAGTAGGAAGTGGGAGATGGAGTTCAATACTAAAAAGTGTAGTATAATGGAATTTGGAAAAAGCAAAAAAAGAATAATAGGATCATATAAATTGGGTGAAGAAGAAATAAAAAAAAGTTGAAAATGAGAAGGACCTGGGAGTCATTATTATGAATAATATGTCACCTGAGAAACATATAAATAAGATTTTTGGAGAAACTAATAATTCAATAAGAACAATCAAAGTGGCATTTACATACCTGGATGAAGAAATGGTGAAGAAAATACTAATCACTTTGATAAGACCAAGATTGGAATATGCAGCAATGTTGTGGTCACCAAGTACAAAAAAAAAGTATAAAAAAAAAAAAACTTGAAAGAATACAAAGAGCAATTACAAAATTGGCACCAACACTCTCAAAACTATCATATGAAGAGAGACTAGCAAAACTTGAGCTACAGACACTAGAGCAAAGAAGAGAGGAGATTTGATAACTATTTACAGAATCATGAAAGGCATAGAAATTATTGATAGAGAGGATCTAATAAAATGGGATGATAGAAATACAAGAGGACACGGAAAGAAAATCAAGAAAGACAGCTATAGAAGAGATCTGAAAAAGAACAGCTTTCCTCACAGAGTAATAGACATTTGGAACAAGTTAGATGAGAAAGTGGTGTGTGCAAAAACAATACATGAATTTAAAAATAGTTTAGATAAAATGAGATATGAAGACGGGACACCAGGGGCATAGCTCCACTTCCTGTGAAATACAACTAGGTAAATACAACCAACAAACCAAAGGTGAGGTTTTCTATCTCCTCTTATGAGTCTTGTTTTAATGTATTTCAGCACTCTCTGCCTCATCTGGGAGGCAAGGTCTTGAAGTAGATCTTGGAAGCAAGTTGAAGGAAAACCAACTGCAGCCTCAACATGTCCTTGTGGTGCTGCGAGGTTCAACTCCCATTCAGTAGTTGATGCCCAGAGCGGGGCAGCGACAGACACTGACAGTATATTCAGTCACTGTCACATATTCCTCCTAACAAAAATTTCATTTTTCCAACTAACAACCAAATTTACCATGGAGATGGTGTGTGATAGTGGGGCCAGGAATGGGTAATCTCTCGAAGCTATTAGTCTCAATGCACAAAACTGGCAGTGTAGGCCCTGTGGTGGGATTAGGGAGCAACAGAACTTGGCAGTTACCTTCATGATTGAGCAATCCCATTCATTATCTGCTGTGCTTATCTTATGTGGGGAAAGGGAAAAAAGGTTCTCTAAAAGTAGCTGGCCCAAGTAAGGCTACTAAAGATGCTGTATGTATAATGATGATAAATCAAGGAGCAAGAGCCCTTCTATAACAAAAGATAATTTCTTGCACTTCAACCCTGCCCTGGAGTAAAGAAGCACACACACACACACAGAAAGACAGTTATAGAAGAGATCTGAAAAGAACAGCATTCCCCACAGAGTAATAGACATGTGGAACAAGTTAGATGAGAAAGTGGTGTGTGCAAAAACAATACATGAATTTAAAGACAGTTTAGATAAAATGAGATATGAAGACAGGACACCACGAGCATAGCTCCCCTTCCCGTAAAATACAACTAGGTAAATACACACAAAAAAAAGAGAACAATCAATAATGGTAACAAAAATATTTGTCCTCCCCTCCTACACACACACACACACACACTTCAACGAATGGACGGCTTAGAAGACGTTCTGAAGAAAACTGAAGTCTGTGGATCCCAACGCAAAGAGAAGTGCCTAGTGTTTTTGCAGGGTGGGGGGGAAATTGCTCGTGGAGTAGTGGGAACGTAGGGAAAGAGGAAAAGGGGAGGGATTACTGAGGGAAATGGAAGGAAATGAGGAGGGAGTAGACTTTGCCCAGCCAGACAAGCGGAAGGTAAACAAAAGACTTAGCGAGGATCAAATGTCTAATAAAAATGTAAAGATTAGAAGTATAGAGAGGAGCAATACAGAAGAAAGTGACGAGAATATGTTCCAGGGATTTAAAGAGGGTGGGGGGGACACAACCCCCCCCCCGACTGATAAGACTAGAGGAGAGAGTTGATAAGGTGATCGAGGACTTGGAGCGTAAGTTAGGTAACGTAGACTCCATTTTCCAAAGAATTGAAAGGTTGGAACAACTAGAGAAGGCTAACAGAAACTTAACTGAAGAAATAGAGGACCTAAAAAGACAGTTAGGAAATGTAAAGGAGGAGAATGAGAAATTGAAGAAGAATAGTAATGAAAACAGAGAAAATAGCTACAGAAGCTAAAAATTGGAGAATAACTCAAGAAGGGAATAAGGTTTCATTCACTGACATAGTCAAACAGCAATTGAAAGAACATAATGAAGACTCAGTTATTAAAGTGATGAGACAGAAGGAGAATATAGTAAGAGAATTAGCTGACAAAAAGAAATGTATAATTATATTAGGAATGGAAGAGAAACATAACCCAGATAGAACCGCAAGAATCAAGGAGGAAAATGAAAGAGTAAGCAGTTTATTAAAATTAGTCCAGGAAGATGAACCAGAAATTATAAAGGAAATTGAGGAAAAATTCAGACTCGGAAAATATAGTACAGATAAGACCAGACCAATTAAGATTAAATTCAGGTCACAAACAACAGCAGAGAAAATTCTATCCAAGACAGGGAAACTAGCAACAAATGATCAATATAAAAAGGTATGGATAAAAAGAGAAATGAATAAGGAGGAAAGAGAGGCAGAAAAGCAGAAAAGAATTGAAGCTAAGGCAAAAAACGAGGAAAGAACGGAGTCAGAGAAAGAGAGATTCTATTGGAGAGTAGTGAACATGAAAATAAAGCAGTTCGACATACTAAAGAAAAACATAAGGGAAACAGAGAATACAATGGAAGTGGCAGAAAACTAAGAGTGTCTTACACAAATATAGATGGATTGATAACAGGATTGAATGAACTGAATGATTATTTGAAGGAAAAAGAACCGGACATAATGGGAATTGTAGAAACAAAATTAAAAGGCCCACTACCACCCAACAGTGTAGGACATGATACATACAATTATTGGATTAGAAACAGAGAGAAAAAACAAGGGGGTGGAGTTATGTTCCTGACTAAGAAGGATATAAACGTGAAAGGTGTCATATATGGAAAGAATACAGTAGAGATGATTATGATAGAAGTGGAAGACCGAGATAAGAAGAGCAGAAAATTTGTGATCAATTATGTGCCTCCGAAAACAGCCTCATGGGAGGAGAGTGAACATAAAAGTATGTTAGAGGACACAAAGATAGCATTAACTAAAATAATGGAAGACGGAGGAAGAATAGTTATGATGGGCGACTTTAATTGCAAAGAAATCTGCTGGGAAGAAATGACAGTAAAGAGTGGTGATGACTCATGGGGAAATGCTCTACTTGAGATGATTACTGACCATTCAATGACACAATGGATACAAGAGAACACTAGGTATAGAAATGAAGAAGAACCATCGAGGCTAGACTTAATAATTACATCTGAACCTAGAATAGTGGACAAGATTGAATATAAAACACCAATAGGTAAAAGTGACCACATATTGATTGAACTGGAACTTAATGAAGAAAAATATATGAAAAGAAATGAACAATATAGAAAAGGAAGAATGATGTATGAAAAAACAAACTTTGATAAAATAAGAGAATTCTTCCAACAAGAAAACTGGGAAGAAATATACAAAGAAGAAACAACAGTGGAAGAGAAATGGAATATTTTGACAAAAATTTACAAAAAAGGAGTGGAAAAGTATGTCCCAAGACAAAAACAAGAAAAAGAATATGTAAAATGCTGGTACAACAAAAGTTGTAGGGAGTTAAAGGACAAAAGAGACAAAGCCTGGAACAGATGGAAAAAAGACAGAAGACCTGAAAAATGGAAAATATATACTGGTTATAGAAATGAATATGTACAAAAGTGCAGAGAGGAAAAAAGAAAATATGAAAAAGATGTTATAGAAAAGTGTAAAGATCAACCAAAACTATTCTACAGATTTGTAAACAATAAACTGAAAAACAAACAAGACTTAGAGAAATTAAGACAAGGAGGAGTTGAATACACTGAGGAAATGAAAATGGCAGAAATTATGAACAAACATTTTAAATCAGTGTTTACAAGGGAAAATATACAACCTGAAGAGATTGAGTGGAAGGAAAAAGTCCCCCCTATGGAAGAAATAGAAGTAACAAAGAATGAAATATTGACACACTTGGGTAATTTTGATGTCAGAAAATCGCATGGGCCAGATGAAATAGCAAACTGGATTCTGAAAGAATGCAGGAATGAACTGGCAGACAAAATACATAGCATAATAAGCAGTTCCTTAAAAGAAGGAAAAGTTCCAGAAGATTGGAAAAAAGCAAATATAGTACCTATATATAAAGGAGGAAATAAAGAAGAACCTACCAACTATAGACCAGTCTCTCTAACAAGTACAATAGCAAAAATATGTGAAAGAATTATCAAAAGTAGATGGGTAAAATACTTGGAAAAAAACAACGTACTAAATCCAAGGCAATTTGGATTCAGACAAGGACGATCATGCGTCACCAATTTAATATGTTTCTATTCAAGGCTAATAGATATAATACAAGAAAGAGATGGATGGGCTGATTGTGCATTTCTAGACCTAAAAAAAGCTTTTGACAAAGTACCACATAAGAAGTTGCTTAAGAAATTAGAATATGAAGGAGGAATACAAGGTAAATTGCTAAATTGGATGGAAGACTTTTTGCAAGAAAGAAAAATGAGAGTAGTGATAAGAGATCAGCACTCAAAATGGAATGAAGTAATAAGCGGTGTCCCGCAGGGAACAGTTCTGGCCCCAATAATGTTTGCTATATATATTAATGATATGGATGAAGGAATTGAAAGCTATATGAGCTTCTTTGCAGATGATGCAAAATTACTGAAAAGAGTGAAAACTGAAGAAGATTGTGAATCACTACAGAGAGATCTAAATAAAGTACAAGAATGGAGTAGGAAGTGGGAGATGGAGTTCAATACAAAAAAGTGGAGTATAATGGAATTTGGAAAAAGCAAAAACAGAATAACAGGATCATATAATTTGGGAAAAGAAGGAATAAAAAAAGTAGAAAATGAGAAGGACCTGGGAGTCATTGTTATGAATAATATGTCACCTGAGAAACATATAAATAAGATTTTTGGAGAAACTTATAATTTAATAAGAACAATCAAAGTGGCATTTACATACCTGGATGAAGAAATGGTGAGGAAAATCCTAATCACCCTGATAAGACCAAGATTGGAATATGCAGCAACGATATGGTCACCAAGTACAAAAAAATGTATAAAAAAACTTGAAAGAATACAAAGAGCAATTACAAAACTGGCACCAACACTCTCAAAACTATCATATGAAGAGAGACTACAAAAACTTAAACTACAGACACTAGAGCAAAGAAGAGAGAGAGGAGATTTGATAGCTATTTACAGAATCATGAAAGGCATAGAAATTACTGATAGAGAGAATCTGATAAAATGGGATGACAGAAATACAAGAGGACACGGAAAGAAAATAAAAAAAGACAGCTATAGAAGAGATTTTAAAAAGAACAGCTTTCCTCACAGAGCAATAGACAGTTGGAACAAGTTAGATGAGAAAGTGGTGTGTGCAAAAACAATACATGAATTTAAAAATAGTTTAGATAAAATGAGATATGAAGACGGGACCCCACGAGCATAGCTCCCCTTCCCGTAAAATACAACTAGGTAAATACAACTAGGTAAATACAGGGGTAGTAATCAATGTTCTAGACGTTATTAACAAACCTGAGCACCACATTCAGTAACAGCAACCTTGACCCCACAAAGCTATGTTACACTTCTGATCCTACCCAGCCCTACCAGCTGCCAACTTGACCTACATCAAGACAAAGTGGACCCCAACTTGGACTATCCAGGATTCTTGGTCTTAATTTACTAACAGTGAGTCAACAACAAAGAAATCCCTGATGAAAGTGTATGATAAATTTAAGGCAAATTCATGACCCCTCAAAGAGAAACTAACTATGGAACTAGAATCAAGGACTCGCCGTGACAAAATGAAAAGTTAAATGACCCTGGCAGACATCCCAATCTAAATGATACCATGTAAAATATCAGTGTGAGAGTTGTTTACAATCCACCACTACAGTACCACACAGATAAAGGGATAATGGGAAAAAATAGCGAGACAATCAAAGGTAATGAGAATATATTGGGGTTAGGTTTATGTCACAATTTTGTGCATTGTTTTTATTCACTGCATCAAACCTGGCCACAATTTGAACAGTTCTATCAATCCAATTGCCAGGGCACTTTTGCCTTTAATCAGGAAAATTTTATTCTTACACTGGATGTGAAATAAATGCAAAATATATAATTACTTTACTTATTCACAAAATATACATGGATAACTTACATGATACATGGGGTTTGAATGAGGGCGCAAATGTTATGTTACAACACGCAACTCTCTTTTAATATGTGGGGCACTTACAAGTGCCAATGGCAGGTGCAATTTTCTATATCTAGAGGCTTAGTCTATATTCCAATTTATCTGGTTTCACACATTTCTTCCACTTTATTTTTGTGTGAAGGAAGTTTACACATCATCATTTGCTACCTATCTGAATCTTGCTTAGGACTAAGTGCATACAGTGATGACTACTTCCCTATGCCATCGTTGATGTCATGACCTCTGACCTCTGTTGCTGTTGCTATTTCCCCCATTCTTGCACTCCTCTGCTGTACTTCACAGCATTTTATAGAGAGGTCTGTAAACTGGCATTTATATTTTAGTTTACAGTTTTGTCTTCAGGACTTTGTATTCCATGATATCCTTCACCCTAATTTCTAATGGTGTGATGCAGTTCTGGCTGACTTGAGGTCCTAGATATTCAATGGTGCTCTTCCCAAAGGCACTTTTCTTCAGGTTTACAAAGTTGGGCTTGTTTCAGTCTTTCAAGTAAACCCTTCAACCTAGTCATGTGATCATTCCATGTATCAGGAAACACAAATATCTCATCTGATTAGCTGTGTTTTCGGTGTTTTGGAGTGGTTTTTGGGTGGCATAGTGATTGCACGCACTAAACAACAGCACCAAAAACACCAAAAACACAGCTAATTAACGTCCTTTAAGGAGAGGTCTCACTGTATGCTCTGACGGCTGGCAGTCCCTCGACTCGCCAATTTACAAGGTGCTGAAAAGACGCTCTAATATTTTTCATTCCAAATGGGGTCACTTTGTATTGTTACCCCTTAGTAGCTGTGCCTGTAAGAAATCTGATATCCCTTCATCATATCTATCTTTGACAAAAAACTTTGCAGCAGTGACTTCCTCAATAAGATCATCTGTTCTTGGGAGAGGGTAAGGGTTTGCAGCATTCACCTTCCTGTAATCACACAGTTTCCATTCACCTCCAGGTTTTGGTAATAACACAGCTGGTGGATCCTGAACTGGTACTAGGCTCCACTAATCCTTGTTCTATAAGTTGCTTCACTTCCTCCATAATCCTCTTCTGGGGTGACAATCTGTAAGGGGTCTATCTCACCAGTTTTGCTCCATCTTCTACAACAATGTCATGTGATATGGCTTGAGCAATGGTGGGGCATGAGGAAAATATCTCTACATATGGCAGAGGAGGGCTTGGACTTCTTTATGCATCTCTCCTGCTAGTATTGACAGATTCCTCTAATGCCTCACTTATGTTTGACCTGTCTAAACCATAAAAGAAATTTAGATTTCCAATATTCGAATTAAAGTTCCTATCAACTTGTCCCATCTCAATCACACCAGCCACTTTTATCTCAAGTATTTCTCCCTGAAATTCCTTCAAGAGGTTTATGTGTGCTTGTTACACACCTGATATCTTCGGCTTTCATATCATGTAATTATCACCACACCTTCTCTCAAGCACCTCGAATGGTCCTTCATATTTTGGGTGCAATGAGATAGGTTGAGGAGGTAAAACTAAAATATAATCTTCTATATTGAATTCTCTCCTAACAGTTTTCATATCATAATAACTTTATAAATTTCTTGTGCCTTTTGAAGTTCTGCTTAACTATTTCTCTTTCTTCAGCTTCTTGAAGTTAGTACATACATGCTTTGAGTAAGGGGTATTTCCTTCTGAATCTTTTGACAACATTATCTCATACAAGGAAGTAAGGGGTTCTTGTGGGGTTTTACCAGACATCAGATAAAAAGGAGAAAATCCTAGATCCTCATGCATTGCTATACTAGTGGCATATAACAGCAAAGCTATGCCTTCATCCTAGTCTTCAAGTTCTAAGATAAATGCTCTGATCATGCATCTTAGAGTTCTGTGGAACCTCTCGAGATTCCCTTGACTTTGTAGGTGGTATACTGATGTAAGCACATGTTTTATGTTAAAGCCTTCCAGGGCTCCCTTGAATATCCCACTTAAAAAATTAGTGCCTCTGTCACTCTGTACTTCCAGAGGCATACCCATCTTATTAAAGTAAGACATTAAGGCCTTAATGATTGTCCTTGCTTTTATAATGGTAAGCAGAAATCACTTAAAAAACTTAGTTTTTGGGAGGGGTCCAACACAATCAACAACTATTCTACTGAAAGGTTCCTCTATGATAGGAACTTGGCACATGGGTACGTTCTTGGGAGTGTCATTAGGTTTCCCAGTCAACTGACTATGATGCATTTTTTTTACTACCCTTTTGATGTCTTCAGCTTAACATGGCCAATAAAAATACTGCAACCCTGATTCTTTAGTCTTGGTGACTTCAAGGTGGGCATAGGTAGCCTCATGATCTCCCTAATCTTCTGTGGAACTATGATTTGCATATGGTAATGACATCACCTACCTTTTCTGGTCCTTTATATTTTCTCAGAAGTACACCATCTTCTATGATGAACTTGGACTTGCTGTACTCTTCTTCTTGCTCCTCCTCCTCAGCTGTTTGGCCCATCTCCTTCAGCTCCAGGTCCTCTGTTGTAGTCAGTTGAGTTCCTCTCTATGGGTTTCTCAAGGATCATTTCTTCTGCTTGGGTTTCACCTCCCTGGTCTCCTGCTACCTACTTCTTTTCCACACGAAGTTAATCTCATAATTCTTTTGGGGTGTTGTCTACAACATCTGCTTCAAACAGGAATTTGAGGTCTCCATTTGTTCATCTTCCTCTTGTGCCTTCTTGGTCTGAGATCTGGTAGTGACTGCTACTGGATCCTCCATGTCAGATTTGTCATTGTTAGTCTGTCTGGTCATAGGGTTATTTACCGTCTTTAGTCTGAACTGGACTATCTCACCTATATAATTTCTGAGGACATCTATCCCCTTCACTGGAAGTTCAGCTATTCCTACTTCACTGCTCACTGTCCTACCATCTGTTTCAAGTAACACATTAGCTATGGGTGCTGGTGTCATCACTCCTCCAGCTAATCCCATGGTAAACTGACCTATGAGTCTATCTTTCCTCTCACTTCCCTCTACTCCTATCTTGGCATCTTTCACATAAGGCAACCACTCTTGGCTTACTCCTGCATTTCCCATCTTGTCTACCCTATCTTTATCTAAACAGCAATTGTTATAATTTTTATTCTCTGCTACTTCCTTCTTTGTCTTGCTAGTCTTTCCCTTGTCTCCAGTCTTGAGTGTCCCCCTTGCTTCTATTTCCCTTGGGGCAATTTTCCAGCCCATGACTGATTACTGTAGATATAGCATCTACTATTTTGATCAATTTCCCTCCTATTTCCTTCTATACACATTACCTCCTGCCTGGTTTGCTTGTTTCCCATTTCCTGTCTATACCTTTGTCCATTTGGCCTTGCATAACAATCCAGAATTCAATGCCCAAATCTACCACAGATAAAGTACTGGACTGGTCTCCTCCAACCATCTCCTATTTGTGGTCTCACATATCTCTGACTCAGAATCACATAAAAACCTCTGTCCTCACCCCTCAGAGTTTGTATCATGTTTCTCTTTCTAGATTCATTTGTCCTTAATGTAAAAATTTCTACAAAACTTGCCACCTGTAACAATGTCTCGCACTTCTGCTTGGTCACATATAACCTAGCCTCATTGTTTAATATGTTAAGGAATTGTTCAATCACAAATACCTCTGTGATTTTCTCAGAGGTTACAGCATTTTCTGCATGTAGCCATTGTCTAAATTACTCCTTATATTCATGGCTAGATCCATATATCTATAACCAATATCCCTCCTAACCACTCTGAATTTCCTTCTGAAATGTTCTGGGAGTAATCTTACCTTGGATACTTACTTAGGATACTTAGGAGAATTTGATCTGATATTGGCACAGCTGAGGTGGGCCTCCACTGGTTCCAGGGTCTTGATTTGCCCTCTGTATGATTTCTAGGAGGGTGTTGTGGTGGGAATTCAAGTATTCTGGTGTTGGCAGTTTGTCTGGTATTGTGGTCAGCCACTTGTCAAATCTTCTTTTGAAGCTTTCACAGGAGGTGCCTGTGTGGTCTTGAATCTCTTGAGGGAGACTGTTAAAAATACGAGTAACATTGTGTGTGAAGGAATTATGCACCAGTGTAGTGTATGTTGTGCCCTGGGTGTTCTTGACATAGCACAATCTTCCTCTTATTGGGTGAGTGTTATATTTTAGTCCTTCATTTGATACTCTTCTCTCAAGTATCTTGCACACATGTATGGCAATGTATGTCTCCCTCCTTTGAGGAGAATACAGCATCAAGTGGCTAACTCTTTCCCAATAGTTCATGTGCTGAATTGCTTGAATCCTGCTGGTGAAGGTTCTCTGGATGGCTTCAAGGGTAGTGATGTGGATGGTGTTGGGGGACCACAGTTGGCAGCAGTATTCCAGCTTGGGAAGGATCAGGGTTTTCCACAGGGTGACCATGCATTTTCCTTCCCTTGTAATGAAAGTTCTTAAGACCCAGCCACTCATCTGTCTTGCAACAGCAATGATCATGCTGTAGTGGTGGCTGAAGGATACATTTCTGCTCATATGCACCCTGAGATCTTTTACATGGTCCTCTCCCTGGATGGTGTGATTGTTTACTTGGTACTTGGTTGTTTCCTTCAGCTCTGAGTTATTTCCACACCTCAGTAGCTCAAACTTGTCCCCATTTAATGCCATGCTTTCTCGTGCCCATCTGAGTATCCTGGTCAGGTCCTGCTGTAGTTACATTGTGTCCACTTCATCTCCTATTTTCCTTTTGACCTTTGTGTCATCTGCAAAGAAGGTGGCGTCTGAGTGTTTCAGGTTCTCATCAATATCATTAATATGGACTAAGAACAGTAGCGGGCCAAGTACTGAACCTTGTGGTACTCTACTCTGATAGTTCTCCATGCACAGAGACCCTTTGAGTTTTCTCTGATAAGAAACTATGTAGCCACTTTCCTAGTGACCCACATATGTCATAGTTTTGGAGTTTATGCAGCAGGATGCTGTGGTCTACCTTACCAAGTCCAGGTATATAACGTCCACCTTTTCCCCTTCTTGGATGCATGTTAGTATCTCTTTGTAGTGTATTAGGAGCTAGGAGAGGCATGAGCAGTTGTCTGAAGCCATGCTGTCCTTCACTGAAGAGATTTTTGGCCTTGAAGAAGTTCACCATCTATCTTCTGACCACCCTCTCACATATCTTTGATGATAGGAGAGGTTAGTACAACAGGTATGTATTGATTAGGCTGTTCTCTGCCTCCTCCTTTCTGTATTGGAGTAATTATGCCTATTATGAGGGTTTTGGTTACTGTACCATAGCCAGTGACTTGGTCCATAGCTCCTTCAGAGGTTTTGCGAGTTTCATTTTGCACCTTTTTATTAGTTGTGGGTGGAAACTGTCTGGTCCAGCTGCTGCATCTGGTGCTATGTTATCTATTAGTTATTATGCATTGTTCATTGATGGTGATGTTGGTCAATTTTTGTCTTGGGTTTAGTGCTCCTTCAAAGAAATCCTGTGGATTTGTCAGTACCTTTTCTTGCTTTGGCTTGCTAAAGATGCTCTCATATTAGCTTTTCAAAATTTCTGCCATTTTTTGAGATTCTCCTGTTAAGGTGTCTTACTCATCAATAAGAGGACCTACTGCTGATAAGGTTTTAAGTTTTTTGTTAGCATGTGAGAAGAAATATCTGGGGTTACATTTGATGTTCTCTATGGCATGCCTTTCCTCTCTTTTATATTGTTCTTTGTGCAGTTCTTTTAATTTTTCTTTAGTTTATCTCATTGTTTTACAAAGGATTACAAAGGCGGAGCATGCCGACAGGAGACCTTTTGATCCATATCTAGGTCGGATAAAAAAAAAAAAAAAAAAAAAAAAAAAAAAAAAAAAAAAAAAAAAAAAAAAAAAAAAAAAAAAAAAAAAAAAAAAAAAAAAAAAAAAAAAAAAAAAAAAAAAATCATATTAATAATAAATTAAAACTATAATAATGTAAAAATAACAAATAAAATACATAAATAAATGCATAGGTATAGTTGAATAACAAACAAAAAGGTAAATAGTAAATGATTATAAATTGACATATAACTAATAATAAATGAAAATCAGACAGGCAAATTATAACAAAACAAAAACAAATAATATAACATAAATTATAATCATTACAGCATCTTACTTAGGTATTTATCTAAATGATTCTTAAAGCTTCGAACTGAACTACATTGCACTACCTGTGCAGGAAGTTTATTCCATTCATTAACTACACAGTTGGCAAAGTTGTTTCTACCTACTTCCAAATTGAATCTATTTCCGGAGAGTTTAAGACCATTGTTTCTTGTCTGATTCTCATTCAATGTAAAAATTTGGTCACTTTTGATGTTGTCAATTCCCTTTAGAATCTTAAAGACCTGATATTTGGAATCAGTTTTGTGGCTCTCCGTTGTACTTTTTCCATTCTGTCAATGTCTTTAATGAGATTCGGGGACCATACGGAAACAGCATATTCCAAATGTGGACGAACTAACGATTTATATAGCTTGTTAATGAGTGATGGACTTTTGAAATCAAAAGATCGCGCAATCAATCCCAGAATCTTATTTGCTTTCTCAGAGGCTGAAATACACTGCTTGGATGATTTGAGGTCATTACTGATAATTACGCCGAGATCTTTTTCACTATCCACTTTTGTTAACGAATTTCCAAATAACTTGTAATCGTACTTACTGTTATTTTTACCTATGTGCATTACCTTGCATTTACTTGTGTTAAATTTCATTAGCCACTTTTCAGACCATTGCTGTAATTGATCTAAATCTTCTTGAATATCTAATTGGTTTGAGTGATCATTTGCCACTCTGCACAGTTTTGTATCATCAGCAAATTTGGAAACAGTAGATTTTAGTCCATGGTCTATATCATTTATATATACTATGAATAGAAGTGGCCCAAGAACGGAACCCTGAGAAACTCCACTTGCAACACTTTTCCATCCAGAAGTTTTTCCATTTAAAACAACTCTCTGTTTTTGACCTTTCAACCAATTACTAGTCCAACCTAATAGGCTACCACTTATTCCATGCAAAGCTAATTTAGTAAGTAGTCTTTCGTGTGGGACAGTATCAAAAGCTTTTGCAAAGTCTAGATATATTAAATCTATATTGTTTCTTTTGTCATAATTCGAGATAACTGTGTTGTAGAATTCGAGTAAGTTAGTCACGCAAGAACGTTTCCGTCTGAAACCATGCTGGCTATCATTTATCAAACAGTTACTTTCTAAATGATATTCGATATCATCTCTGATGATAGTTTCCATTATTTTTCCTACGATCGAAGTCAAACTTATAGGCCTATAGTTATTTGGTTTCTTTTTGTCACCTTTTTTGAATATGGGAGTAACGTTAGCTAGCTTCCATTCTCTTGGGACATCTCCGGATATGATGGATTTCTTGAAAATAATTTCTAATGGAACAACAATCTCATTTTTCATTTCCTTTAAGATTCTTGGATGCCAACCGTCAGGCCCTGGTGTTTTATTAACTTTGAGTTTGTCTATACACCTTTTAATTTTTTCTTTTGTTATATTTACCGTAGTGAGTAAGTTTACCCCAGACTTTTCACAGGTTTCAGTTTGGAATTCACTTTGATGTGTTTCGTTTACGAATACCGAGCTAAAATAATTGTTTAAGATATTACACATTCCTTCATTTGAATATTCAAGTTGACCGTCAGCAGATAATAGTGGACCAATGTGATTCCTAACAACCTTTTTATCTCTAATGTAACTATAGAATTCTTTGGGATTCTCTTTGGATTTATCAGCGATGTTCATTTCGTATTGTCGTTTTCTTTTTCTTATTGTCTTTTTTAAATCTCTCTGTATTGATACATAACTTTCATAGTCATTAGATGCACCCGAGCGCTTATATTTCTTATAAGCCTGTCTCTTTTTAGCAATACTTTTTTCAGTTTCTTTGTCGAGCCACTTTGGGGGACGTCTGTCCTTAAAAGGAATGTAAGTTTGAATCATCTTAGTGAGCTTATTTTGAAATATTTCCCACATCTGATCTACAGGCCTTTCGTTTAATTTTGCCTCCCAATCTGTAAGCTGAAGCTCCTGACGTAACCTATCTCTGGTTAGTTTGTCCACAGCCTTTATTTAGTTTGGCTTGTAGATTGTGCCTTTTCCTTAAAGATCTTTCTGTCCCAAGGTATGGTGCTTTTGTGTTTTGTATTTCATCCTTAATTTGATCATTATCATGTATATCTTACTTGTCAAATACGGCATACACACTTGAGGCTTTTGGGGGGGGAGGTTAGGTTTTATCATTGCTGACTAAAGGTCCCTTTTCCATTCCATTTGTGATTTGTCAAGTGGTGCCTTCAAATGTTGAGAAGAAAAAATCTGATTCCCTTTCATAAAAAATGGGAGCAAGTTGTTTGGCTTTTATAACAATATCCTCTATGCTTTTCTCCCTACTTATCTGAGTTTACCCCATTGTTCATTATTTTCTAAGACTCTTTCCCTTTCTAGGTTCACTCAGCTCTAATTGTCTCAGGTAGAGACCCAGTTGAAGTAGAGGAGAAACTGAGTGTCGAACTGTCATCGGTCCAGGACTGGCTCATAGATAATAGGCTGTCCCTACACCTCAGTAAAATGGAAAGTATTGTCTTTGCGTCAAAACCCAACCTCAAGAAACATAGCGATGTACAGGTCAGATGTGGGGTTAATGTCTTGGAGTCAAAACAAGAGGTAACCTATCTTGGAATACCCCTAGAGCAGTCCCTCTCGGGGAATGCCATAACGGATAAGATCATTTCCAAGTGTTCACATAAAGTCAAATTTTTGTACAGAAAAGCCAGGAATTTTGATCTGGAAACAAAGAAGTTTCTTGTCTCAGCCTTATTACAACATCACTTTGACTACACCTGTAGCTCTTGGTACAGTAGTCTGAGCAGAAAAAACCAGTCCCGGCTACAGGTTACACAAAATAAGATCATTAGATTCATACAAAATTTACCTCAACGCAGTCATATTGGTATTGAAGAAGTTAGCAAGGTAGGAATGTTACCTGTAAAATATTGTGTCTGGCAGCTGAAACTAAACCAGGTTTACAATGTCGTTCATAATTCTGCTCCCTCATAAGTAAGCTGTAACTTTACATTATCGGCTGAGAACCGAACCCGGAACAGTCAAGAATCTCTTATTGTACCTCATGCTGGACCCTTCACCAAAAAGTTTTCACTTCACAGGTGCTCAGCTATGGAACTCACTACCTGTGTCCATTAAGGAGTCAAATAGCAAGGTTACCTTCAAGAAAAAAGTCAAGGGTTACTATATGTCAGCTATGGACTGAGAACAGCCTTGATTTTGTGTACTACTAGCTTAAGTGAGGGATACCTGATTCCATGAGTAATACCATCCAAATTCTGCATTCACTTATAACTGTTCTGACCTCCCCCCTCTTTTCTTGTTCTTCAGAAGTTTAGTTTAGTATAACAATGATTGATGTTTACAATTTGGTTTCCACCTTTGTTTTGCCAGTCTTAATATGGTATATGTCTTATGTTGGGTCCGAGAACAGTTATGATCTGACCTTTTTCCTCGTTCTCCTTGTTGTTTTACTCATTTCGAGTACTGGTCCCCTGTACCCTACCTCTGGTGCTTCAGGTATAATGGACTACTCCCTAGTGCTCATACAAATTGCCCACTCCGTCCTGAGATACAGGTTAAATGTTAGACTTAATTAATAGGTGACCCTAGCTGCAGTGTGGCATTCACTATAACTACATGTTGTTACAGATGTAGAATATTGTAGTATATCATTAATGGTACTACTGTCTACTCTGATATAGTACTCACTCATACATGTTGATACAACTGTAGAATAATGCAGTATATCATTAATGGTACTACTCTGATATAGTACTCACTCATAATGTTTTGTTACAGGTTAACATTATTTTGGGTAAATTTTTACTTTCGACCATGGGAGGAATATAGCAATAGAAAATTAAATATCAATTTTGTAAATTAAAATGTATCAACGTAATATGCAATTTTGTGTGCGAAAATGAATAATAAAAATACCTTGCTACATGCTAATGAACGAAGTCGGTAGCATAGGATCAGGACGCCATGTTTGTTATGGTAGATGCCGACGTCAAATAAATTAAAGGATAAATTCGTCTAAGGTAAACTAAACTAACCTAACCGGTAAATATTTAGTTTCGACCATGGGAGGAATATAGCAATAGAAAATTGAATATTAATTTGTATACTCCGCAAGCTGAGAGAGTGGTTGAAAAGCCCGCCAACGTCTCTCACGACGACGACAACGAGGACGAGCCGGATGACATCTAATTTGCAGGTAATGATTTATCAAACACAGGTTAGGTTAGGTTAGTTTAGTTTAGGTTAGTTTAGTTTAGGTTAGTTTAGTTTACCTTAGACGAATTTATCCTTTCATTTCTTCGATGTTGGCATCTACTATAACAAACATGGCGTACCATTTGTCGTACACGACTTCGTTACTTAAGAAATCTGTTTTAGCACCTTATTTGTATTTCATTTCCGCACACAAAATTGCATTTTACGTTGATACATTTTAATTTACAAAATTAATATTTAATTTTCTATTGCTATATTCCTCCCATGGTCGAAAGTAAAAATTTACCTTATTTTGTTGTTCCTTTGCTTAATGCAATGTTCCTTTTTGTGATGGTGCTCAAATCTTTGGTCTCAATATTCTTATGTATACAAACATTTTAGTAATATTAGCAAAACTATAACAATGTTTATGTGTCATATGTGTACTGACTGGTATTACTCATGATTGTCTCTGGTCCCCTTAACCCCGTACGTATGGTGACAGTGTGACTTATTATAGAATAACAATCTGATGAGGACCACAATGAAAATAAGCGTACATGCTTTTTGTGTTATCCTCGGCAATTTGCTTTTATTTATTCTGACCTATGTGTTCTTGTCATTATTTGCACCTCATGTACATTGATTCATTGCCAAATAAAGTCTATCTGTTTATCTATCTATCTATCTATCACCTGAGTTATTCTAAGACTAAGTAGTAAGTAGCATTTGTACGTAGGACTTACTTTCGGTAATTTTGTCTGATGACACGGCTGGGGTTTCAACTTTTTTCAAATTGTTCACAGATTACGTTTCCCCTCTAAGATCAGCTTCGCTATGCATTATCTTTTCATCTATATTTTCTTCACCCATTCTACTTTCTTTTATTTCGGAATTTCTTTCTCTCACCTGTGGCACAAATCCCTCGAAGTCGTGATCACTGCAAACACAATGCTGCGTGGGCGTGACATTGTTTCCCCTTGTATGTAAACAGAAGTAAAGGTGCGCGCGCGATTTGTATTCACTCGGTGTGATCTAACTTTCTACTTTTGTCCTATCTCTCTCTCAAATAGTTTACACACCCCAATTATTTTACCCAGTGAAGAAAAATAATCCAGGTGAAGTCCCTCAATTTATATGTCACGATCTGGCGTGCTATTTTTGATTTACTGCATCAAACTTGGCCACAATTTGAACGGATCTATCAATCCAATTGCCAGCGTGCTTTTATCAGGAAAAAATCCTTCTCACACTGAATGTAAAATAAAGGCAAAATGAAAAATGTATAACTACTTTACTTAATCACAAAATATACAAGGATAACTTACATGATACAAGGGGTTTAAATGAGGGCAGGTGCTATTTTCTATATCGATAGGCCTAATCTCTATTCCTATTTACCTGCTTCACACATTCCTTCCACTTTATTTTTGTGTAAAGAAGGTTTACAAATTATCATTTACTACCTATCTGAATATTGCCGAGGACTAAGTGCATATAGTGATGACACTACTTCCCTATGTCACCGTTCATGTCACGACCTTTGACATCTGTTGCTGTTTCCCCCATTCTTGTACTCTGCCGTACTTCGCAGCATTTTATCCAGAGATCTATAAACTGACATTTATACTTTATTTTACATTCTTTATGGTCCTATATCTCATTATCCACTTCGGTACAATGACACTTATGTGTGTGTCTTGAGGCACGAGTGTGTGTCGGCGTCGGCGTCTTGATATATATATATATATATATATATATATATATATATATATATATATATATATATATATATATATATATATATATATATACATACATATACTAGACCACCCGTGGCCCGTTGGGTCAAATAAAATCTTAAATGATACGTTGTTAATAAAATGGTCAATGAAATCTTTATTAAGACAATGCAGTGACTTGATTAGTTATAAGAAATGAAATGCAGAAGATTGTGACGTCATGTCGTCGTTGCTTGGAACACTACGCATTATATGATTTATACGGTTTGTAATATTTTGATAAACTCATTATGCCTCATAGATGCTAATTCAGGAATTGGCTATACTTTTTAAATACTGAATATGAAAATTTTAAATATTAATGGTCAGAAAATATGTAATCGGAAATTTGGAAATTCAAAAATTAGCAAATTGGAAAATTAGCAGTTGTGACGTCACGCGCTCAGCTCTGGGGTTCAGAGCGGATGTCGTGACGTCATGTCTCTTCTTTTGATTGGCTGGTCCTCAGTCGTGACGTCATATTTCTTCTTCTGATTTCTTCTTCTGATTGGCTGGTTCTCAGTCGTGAGGTCATATCTCTTCTTCTTCAGTAGACGGTTTCAAGCAAGATAAACGAGATGATCGGAATTTTATAAGTATATATATATATACATATATATATATATATTTATATATATATATATATATATATATACATATATACATATATATATATATACATATAAATGTACAACACTAAATGGGTCCCAGTGAACAGATATACATTTCTTATTAACCACAATACACTTTAATTCTAAGCCATCAACATCGAGGGAGACTTGAGGAGACCAACATGCAGATATTGAAAGGTATGGCCAAGGAATCGAACCGGGGCTAGCACGTGACAAGTGTTAGTGACTTAACCGATTGCGCCATCAAGATAGATTTAGTTACCAATTGTACTATCATAGTGGAGATGGGTTGAACGCAAAATTTCGTGTACTTGTATGTAACTCGAACATATAAGAAAAGTTGCGCTCAACTTATATCTCTTTTGATGGCGCAATCGGTTAAGTCACTAACACTTGTCACGTGCTAGCCCGGGTTCGAGTCCTTGGCTGCTGGATTCTAGACTGGGCACACGCGTGGGAGCAACACTGGTGCATTAAGACCAGCGCGTCGAAATGCAACGCTGTATACTGCTGCAAGCGAACCAACAGAACAATCACGAACACTCTTAAAATAAACAACACAAACGTCCCAGTGCAAAACCATACCTGTGTGCTGGGTAGCACACTGGATAGTGGCCTTACCTGACCCCACACTTCCGCAGACAGTGAGTGAAGGCTAAGGCTATGATGGGAAGGCTAATACTTCAAAACTACAACACTGTCCACCAAACGTCGATTGTACCTAGCCCTTGTCAGATCGATTTTGTGCCAGTTCCCGTGAATGAGCCAGCTGACATGTCTCACTAACAACTACAACCATCTGAGGGTTCAGAATACCGCTGTCAAATTCATCACTGGTTCGCGATGGAGCGACCTCAGAACAGCTGAGTCCCTACACCGAGTTTCCAACATCCGTCCACTCAACCGACACAAACACAAACTTCACATGAGACACCTAGAGAGACTGCACGACAGATACAAACACCTAATACAACACATCACACCTAGACTACACCGTACAGACTATTTGTCAGGTGCGCCTCTCCCACGTGCGGTGTACACGATAAATCGTGCATAGCCGCGCATATCAATAATGTATCCCTTCACCAGGTTGGACTGGTGATAATAACAATAATAATGATAATAATAGCGATGATGATGGTGATGATGATGATAATAATAATGATAATAATAATAATAGCGATGATAATGGTGATGATGATAATAGTAATAATAATAATAATAATAATAATAATAATAATGATAATAATGATAATATTGATAATAATGATAATGATAATAATAATAATGATAATAATAATAATGATAATGATAATAATTGTAATAATATCAATAACAATAGTAATAATAGTGATAATGATATAATAATAATAATGATAATGATAATAATAATAATAATAATAATAATAATGGTGATAATAATAATAATAATGATAATAATAATGATAATAATAATAATGATAATAATAATGATATTAATGATGATAATGATAATAGTAATAATAATAATAATGATAATGATAATAATAATAATAATGATAATAATAATGTATATTGCCCATTAGATATCAGGCGGTAAGTACACTCGCTTGGAGGCAACAACCCTCAATGCGTAGAATACACACACAAGCATATTGCAAACAAAAATAACACAACTACATGCACAAACATCAACATAAACTTTTTCTTCTACTGAGATTATTTTCCTTTCTAGCTTTCTCTCCTACTACATTTTCTCATTTCAGTTTACCTACCACTAAAATAATTTCCAATTTCTCTATCTTTCCCTACGACTAAGCCTCCTACTCATTTTCTAACTTTGTTGAATGAGGCGAAGAAGAATAAATATTCCTACGTAACCTCACGGTTACACGTATCAATCCCAGTCTCCAACACCAAGTCTCCTACCCACCCCTCCAAAGCCACGACACCACGAAATAAATATCCTTAATCGTCCTGTGGCAGAACCCCCCTTTTTTTTATACACAACCTTTTCATTTTCATACAGACTTCTCTCCCCCTCCTACAACTACCGATCCCGCGCGAGTGGGTGGTCTGTCCTAACTAGTCCACAGTCCAGTCTTTTGATAATGATTCATGCAGAGTCGAAACGTCAAGCCAATAATGACCGGAATAGGAAATCTACTCTTTCCTTTACCGCTTGCTATAAAGGATACTTTCAGGAAGTTGGAAACTCTGAAGAAGAAATTGATCAACGCTGAATTTGCAGTTGCTTTCAACCAAGCCTGCCTATGAGAAATTTTACTCCCGCGGTACACACACACACACACACACACACACACACACACACATATATATATATATATATATATATATATATATATATATATATATTGATGAAGGTGGAAAAAGAAGTCACGGGTCTAGTTCCGAGTTCCTGAGTTTATTCCTGACCGGTTTCGCTCTATCCTTCTTCAGAGCGAAACCGGTCAGGAATAAACTCAGGAACTCGGAACTAGACCCGTGACTTCTTTTTCCACCTTCATACAACTTGTCACAATGTACCAACATATATATATATATATATATATATATATATATATATATATATATACTGTATATAGATAAGATAGATAAATAGATGTATGTTGTGGCATCATGACAGGTGTATGAGTGGTAAGAATGGAAATTACACGATTAGGAAAGAGACTTTATTCCTGACCGGTTTAGCCTTATGAGGCTTCTACAGAGGTAATAATTTATAGACTGTGAATGCGTTGATATTTATAGGAAGTTGCTGTGGTTTATATATATATATAATATATTATATATATATATAGTATATATATATACAGTATATATATATATATATATATATATATAGTATATATATATATATAATATATATATATACAGTATATATATATATATATATATATATATATATATATATATATTATATATATATAGTATATATATATACATATATATATATATATATATAAGAATAACAAGTAAATGAATATATAAATTAATGAATAAATAGATAATTATAATTAGAAACTGAATCTTACAAGGAGAAATGATGGACAAATTCCTTGGTGGAGATTACATACTACCCTACGACTTTTATCCTATACTAGACCATCTCGGTAGTCTACCGGATTGTGTTTGACATTTAGACGCATCCTTATCTACCTATGACGTCAGATCCGGCCCCGCGGTTTCTTGATCCGTGAGTTCTGGGCTGGCCAGGGGCAGATGTGGAGCTGGCGTTGAGAAGCAAAGAAGTGTAAGACTTGACGGAAGGGTTCGAGTAGCTTTACAATAGCCTTCCAGAATAGCCCAAGGCGTGACGAACGGAACGAAGACTCGTCCACAAGGAATCCCTGCCCCCCCGCCCGCAGGAGCATCCAGGACTCCCCCAGGGGCGGACCTACCCCGGATGACGATGGCGAGCCTCTCCACTGCGGCAACGGTCCTGGTGCTGGTGCTCTGGCTCAGAGGACTGTCCTGTCTGGACGAACGTCGCTGTAAGTCCAAAGTTTTGTTCCTGTTGTTGTTGGGCAAGAGCGACTGCTCCTCCGCAGGCGCTTGCTTTCAGCAGCTGCCGCTAGGCGATTCTATTCGGCCTGAGGAGAGCCGCCGCCGCCTCTGCATTGCTCCCTTCACATGATGGCGCGCCAGGTGATCTTATTCGGTGAGGGGTGGGCCGGGGTGTGGCTAGGACCACGGGCTAGCCTGGTGGCTGGCTCAACGCTCAATTGCATGACGGTTCATCCACCAACTATCAATACTTTTTAGTTAAGGTCTTCCCCCCCATCCCCACCCCTCCATTGTGAGACAAAGCCCCCTCCTCCTTTTCCTCTTCCATCCCCTACCGTGGTCTATACACACCTGGGGGGAGGGTAAGCTACTGGGTTAGAGTTCGAGTCGCAGAGAGCCAGGGGAAGAGAATTACACAGCCTCTCTGGACAGGGATAGAAGATATGGTTCAGTGTGCCTCAAGGCAATACGGGAGAATACTAATACTCCCAAATAGATGACAGATAGGCTGAAAAATGAGATAAGAATAAAAAGAAACATTTACACCAGAATAAGAAACGGGGAAACACACCTTAGATCTCAATATAACGATACGGCAAGACTGGCTAAGAAAGAACACGCGCACAGCGAAACGTAACTACGAATTTAAGGATGCCAGACAAACAAGATCCAACCCAAAGAGATTCTTTCATCGCTACAGAACAAAAAATAACGAAAGGATAGGCCCAGTTAAAGACGACGTTGATGTCATGATAGATTCGGAGGAAAAATGAGCGAGGCGTTTAACAAATATTTTCTCACGGTGTTTACAAAGATATGATACCTGACTGCCACCCGGTTTTCAGTGAGGATGAAGAAAGTAGACTATCCAACATCAGCATTAGTAAGGTAGAAGTAGTCAAACAGATTGATAGATTTAAAGCAACAAAATCCCCGGATCCAGACGAAAATTTTCCGAGTGCTTAAAGAGTGTAAAATTGAAATCTGCGATCAGTTAACGGAAATTTTTGATAAGTCAGTAGCCACTGGTTTTGTGTAAAGTGATTGGGGGCAGGCAAATGTTGTTCCTGTTATTAAAAGGGGATATAAATCGTCTATATGCAGCTACTGGTCACTCAGTTTGACATCAGTTATAGGTAAAATACTTGAATCAATAATAGCTAATAGAATCAGAGAACACATTGGGAGACAATTTGATGCGTGACTCACATCATGTGTTTTGAGTAAGCTATGTGTAACTATATATATATATATACATATATATATATATATATATATATATATATATACATATGTATTAGTAAATAGCTGGAGTCCAGGAACCATTTTTATGGTAGAAAGTATACGCTGGACTTGACGTTCGTCAATTTATTCCGACGTTTCGAACCCTGTCCGGGGTTCGTCTTCAGGGTATTACCCTGAAGATGAAACCCGGACAGGGTTCTAAACGTCGGAATAAATTGACGAACGCCGAGTCCAGCGTATACTTTCTTCCATAAAAATATACATATATATATATATGTATATATATATATATATATATGTATATATATATTATATATATATTATATTATATACATGTATATGTATATATATATATATATATATATATATATATATATATATATATATATATATATATATATATATGCAGCGACAATGTGGTCACCAAGTACAAAAAATGTATAACAAAACTTGAAAGAACACAAAGAGCAATTACAAAATTGGCACCAACACTCTCAAAACTATCATATGAAGAGAGACTAGCAAAACTTGAGCTACAAACATTAGAGCAAAGAAGAGAGAGAGGAGATTTGATAACTATTTATAGAATCATGAAGGGCTTAGAAACTATTGATAGAGAGGACCTAATAAAATGGGATGATAGAAAATACAAGAGGACATGGAAAGAAAATCAAGAAGGACAGTTATAGAAGAGATCTGAAAAAGAACAGCTTTATTCGATTGCATGTAAAGGTTGTGACTTAGTTTACATCGGACAGACTGGGAAGGATTTGGCCAGTAGGATGATCGAACATAAACGGTCCATCAAATATGGAGAAGCTCAGTTGTGTTCCAACATGTTAAGTAATTTAAACATTATTTAGACTGGGACAAAGCTGAACTTATTTCTAAGTCTAGGTGTGAGTTCAGGAGAAAAATGGTAGAATCAACTATAATTGAATACCAGCCCAAAATGAACATTTCAAAGGGGCAATGGTTCCCGGACGTAATTTCAGGGCTTTTCATCACCACCCTTTGTCATGTCAAGGGTGCTGCTTATGTAACACTCACTATTCTATTTTGGTATCTACCGAAGAGGATTGCAGTTTTCAATCGAAATATATAGATTCCTTGTCTCCAGTCTTTTTTTACTCCAATAGCGGTTCTCACGTGATTGACAAATGTGCGAATACATTTTTCACCTGTAATATATATATATATATATATGTATATATATATATATATATATATATATATATATATATATTTGTGTGTGTGTGTGTGTGTGTGTGTGTGTGTGTGTGTGTGTGTGTGTGTGTGT
>NC_134805.1:38109864-38162364 GCF_046742065.1 Oratosquilla oratoria | reverse complement strand
TCTATCGTCTATTGGCCCGACACTTGCCCTCCTGCTCCTTCACCTGGTGAGTAGACCCGACTTCAGAAGTCCTTTTTTTTTCTAATTTATGCCGTTGGGGAGTCGATATGATGGAGTCCCGGAATCCCCCTGCCTGCGCCAACCTTTGCCTAGAACTGATTTGGCGTTTCGCCCACTTTTCCACATTTTCTGGCAGCATGGGTCTGCGGTGCCACCTCGCATGTGGCATCATCCTTGGTGCATCTTGGTATTCAATGCCGGACACGCGGCTGTGCCCTCCCCCTCCCCATATATCTATGGCACTTTTTTCGACAAGGGATGTCCCATTATGCAGTGGGCTTCTGTGACTCTGAATGCGAGCTGAGCTCTGTTTCATCTTTCGCATATGGCCTATTCAGTGTAGGAGACCTTGGAGAGATGGTTCCCTCTTATTTGACACAGTTCTTGTAGTCATAAGATAGCTAGTCGAACCGGTACCCCCGCGTCAAGCGACCCACGGTAGGTCCCTTAGGTACTTGCACATGATGACCCTGCGAGACTGATGTCGGAGGGAGCCATCTCCCCACCTCTGATCTTGACAGTCCCGGGGGTTGGCGCTCAACCTTCGATCAGACATCAGGATCTCTCTGTCAGCATTTAATACAATTTAGGTCAATTTAATGTTATTTATGCGTGGAGAAGCAGTAAGCTATGACTGGTTGTTTGCAACACCTGCATCCCGGTGGCAGACCCACACAAGAGCAGCAGCACCAACAACAGTTCAACGTTTCTTCCTGGGGAGATCTGTTGGAAGGGGCTGTGCACCGCAGGCGACTGATGTGGGGCTGCGAGATCCCATTGAAAGACAATATTTGTTATTGCACACACACACACACACACACCTTTTTAAGAAATGCATTTGTTTTCTTTCAGTACCGCAACCTCAGGGATTCGTCATTGACAACACCATTATTCTGTACATGTGTGTCATCGCTGCCCTTACTGTGGTGTCTCTGGTCCTGCTGGCGTTGCTGTGCAGGCAGCTAAGAACTTTCAGACAACCGAAGGTAAAGGACCAAGACACAGGGGTTCAGAGGAATGAGAGCAGCGAGGGGCGCTGTAGGCAAGGACCACCTCTACGCCACCGCTCCCAGGAGGAACGGGGCGATTCAGAAGGGAGAGACTCTATCAATTCAATCTACGGCTACATTCCCCGAGATTAAGTGAAGAAGACGGATGAATGGTAAGGTCACTGTGCCCTCCCTTGTATGAAAATCACACTGTGCTATCCTAGAACCATGTGACAAGCTGAAGAGGTTTGCCAAGGCAAAAACTACAGTTTTCAAAATGTAACCATTTATTCACACTTTATCTCATTATACAGCCACTGTTTATCATGTCTTGTGCCCACGCGTCCTACTGGCGGTGAAGCACCTTGGATATCATCATGCATACGGCAGAGGCCTTCTGTAGCACCCCGTGTCAAGGAGCTCTGTTTCTTCAAGCGCTCCTCTTCATGCCCTGAGCGAAGACAGTGCCTGTCGCGTCCGGGAGGGCTCGGGGTAGGTGCATGGAGACGGTCTCCCTTGGAGTTGGCGACGCACGGTGCATCGGGGCGGGGTTGGTTCAAGTGCCAGTGCAACTTCGCCCTGTCACAGCTGACCCACCGGTTTTTCCTGCAGCAGCAGCAGCAGCAGCAGCTGGAATCCCAGTCCAGTACTTCGGAGAAAGCCCGTGGATTGGCGTGTCTACGGTGAGGCGATCCGGCAGAGGCGACGGGCGGCTGCGGCGGTGGCTGCGGTAGCTGCTGACCGGGAGGCTCCTTGCACTTGATACGGTGGCGGGGCGTAGTCGACCTGCCCGTAGATCACGGGCACGTACCGGATCGGCGAGTAGGAGATGGGGACGGTCAAGGGCTGAACTTGCTCCTGGTGGTGGGGCTCCATCCACTTCGTGCAAGAGCCAGAGGCCCTTCTCGGACACGCAGATGCTGCGGAGAACAAAAAGTAAAGAAATAACAATTCATGTAACGAGTGAACCAAAAGGTCTCCTGTCGATATGCTTTTCCTCTGTATATCTTTGTGATCGAATCAGTTCCGGTCAGGGCTAGTTTAAGTTGCAACCGTATTTCTTTCTCTTGTACTGTGACTTATAATTTCATTTTATATGATGCTAAGTAAGTTGAGCCTGATTCTATTTTGCATTTGTGGCTATGAAGTGATCATGACAGTGTCGGATTTGATGAAGTGACAACTCCTCCACGGCCAATACCTTTAGGGTCGTATAGATCGATGAGGGAGCGAGGCGACATTCTGCAAACTGGAGCCATGATTCGGTCGTCTCTCGGACAGGAAGAAAGATATTCTTCTCTCCGGGGGTGGTGTCTTCAATTCCACTAGGTCTGTGTTGTCTCCGTCAGGCACGGTCTTGTATATATATGCAGCAGAGCGCCCGCCTCCCAGCCTGCAATCATTTGACGTCATAGTGACGTCATAACGTTGTTTACTATCTGTGTCGTAAAGGTTCGTTTATTATCCTCATTGGATCGGTCCAGCGTCTCTGCTTCGAGGACAGATATACCTCCAAACGTACATAGTTCCTGGTCGTTGAAATCAACAAGACTTGTAGGAAGGTTTATGTGAAAAGTTTCACAAGAGTCTACGTTACCGGGCAAATATTTGGTTAAAAAATGGAGCCGAGACCAAACGAAGAGTTATGGAAGACGCACCAAGTGCACAAAGTTGTCGGTGGACAAGTTAAAACAAGCTCATGCTCTGACAGAAAATGGACAATAACACAGGGGAGACGTGACGATGTCGGTCGATCGTTGAAGCCAGTTGCAACAAGCTGTCCACCGATCATCCGTTCAAGCACTCCCTGGAGGGAAGCTCGACGCCACTGCAGTTTTGATTTGAGTCCCACCAGCGCTTCTGTCCCTGCGGTCAGCATGACGCCGATAATGGCGACTGCTTCGGGAGTCGGATGGCAGTTTTGGCGAGTTCTTCAACGGCAATGATAGATCAGGTGTGCATGGGACGAGATGGCTGCAGCCTTAGAAGGAAGGTGAGAAGGGTCATCTCAGGGGGAAAGTGTGAAGAGTAGATAAGGAGCACAGTCTCTTGAAGTGAGAGGGTAGTTGTTGTTGTTGTTGGGAGCGAGGTGCAGAAGAAAGTGAGAAAGGCCGTTGCGAGGGTAAGCAGGACCTTCGAGTCGAACGTGTGATAATATCGTCAGAGGATTTCCGCAAGGGCAGGTGCTGGGGATGGTGGGAGACACAGGGAAGCCGTGGACAGAACGAGAATGCAGTTCCGCAGAGAAGGTCTGATAAGGCTTACCTGCAGTACGAGTCACAAATAAAATCAGACTAAGTTGATGGAAGGCACAGATATTCACTCGTCAAACGACTGACGGTGTGACGTTGTCTGAAGCAGGGTGTTCTTCGAATGTTGGGTTTCGTGCCTTTAAATTTGCTGCTCCTCGGATATATAACAGCTTGTCATTGCACATTCGATAGATGGATTAAAAAATTGAGTTGAAAACATTTTATTCTCCAAGTGCTATGATCTCGATGGCTTGACTATTAATGAAGAATGTGCACTCTGATTTGTTGTAATATGTCTTCTTTTTTTAGCTGTCCGCTTTTTGTTTTGGGTAGTATGATTTTTTTGTTTTGTATTTGCTGTATTTCTGTCAGTTTTGGCTGAATTTATTTCTAGTATAAGCTTTGTAACATGTATGTATAACTGAATAGAATCACCAGTGACGGTGATGTCGATAAAGTAATCCAGACTGTCGTCCGCGGATTCGAACCGAGCTCGTGAAAAGCGATGGCGCCGTCATTTCACGAGCCCGGTTCGAATTCGGGGACGACAGTCGGAATTATTTGATGTATGTATAAGTTTAGAAAAAGTGTCGGTCCTACAGAGCGCTCAGGCGTACTACGGCCATACAAACAATAAGAACAATTAGCAACGAAATAAAATATTCCGGTGTTTCTTGTTCCCACCAATGTCTAACTGTCAAGGGCCATGCCTACACTTCACCCCCCCCCTCTCTCCACCGCTACCATCCGGTGGTGTGGAGGTGGGGAGAGGGCTCAGTTACACAAGTTGTCACGAGGAAAGTATGAGCCATAACTCACAGTCAAACCACTCAAGATAACTTTTGCCATCTTGTCCTCCTACTGGATACCGTCAGAAAATTGTAACGGTTATTTCGAACTACGTGTTCTTTTAATTACCAGCACTTCATGTATATCGATTCAATGCCAAATAAACTTATTATTATCATTGTTATTATTATTATTATCACTATTTATCATTATTATTACTATACGGCGAAAGATAATGAATAGAAAGAACAGAAGGAATCAAAATTAAATGAAATATTAATAGATAGAACACATTAATAGCTAAACAATGATAAGACAAACAAACAAATAGATAAGCAAAAGATACAAGAGGAGCCTCACGAGCAAATATGTTTAAATTTGTCGTTAGAAAAAAAAAAAAAAAAAAAAAAAAAACGAAAATTAATGATACATCTGCCTCAATACTCACACACATTGGTGGGCATGCTGGCTCATATCCGATGACGTCAACATAGAAAACGTTTAACAACAAGAGGGTGACTATTATATTAAGCATCTTATAGTATTCTATTTTACTTTATTGTATTTTTGTATAGTATTTATTCTTTGTCAAATTAAATGTATGCACATTTGGGTATGTAAGGTGGTCCAGTACTCGTAGCGACTGGAAGAGGAGGGGGATCTGGACAGCTTCGACAGTGCGAAATACCTCTCCAAATTCCAATCACGTCACAGGCGCGGATCCAGGAATGTTATTGGGGGTGCGGGCGAACCGATAACCGATACTTGAAATACTTGAGATAAAGACGCCAAATGAAAAGTTGACACCTTCAAATTCTACAAGCAGATACAAACAGAAAAACCTACGCGGCTGCCTTCACAAATGAATCAAATGTTTGACGAAAACGACATACCCCATCACATACAAGTACTGACTGATTATTATGAACGTGTACCATACTCGGGGCGTTGCCACGTCAGTATAATAAGCTCATTTGAGCACTGTATATTTTCACACCCCTAAAGACGGTCCTAGGACTAGGACCGAAACGTCGGACATTAAAACTCCCACTTTGAGTCTGGTGTTTACGCTTCTCCCCTTTCAACATGGATCCCAGACTCCATATCTTCGCACGCACGCACACGCACACACACACACATATATATACAGTATATATATATGTGTGTGTGTATACGTTTATATCAATCTCTCTCTCATACACACACACACACACACACACACACACACACACACACACATATATATATATATATATATATATATGTTCAATGTTCGAGGATAGCTGGAGTCCAGGGGCCAAGTTTAGAAGAAAATAAACGCTGGACTTGTAGCAAGACTTTAATTCCGACGTTTCGAACCCTGTCCAGGATTCGTCTTGAGGGATATACAATGTTTTACAAAAGGAAATCATTATGCAATTATGTCACCCTGGGAAAGGACTCCCAGGCGATCGTTACAAACATCCAAAATTGCACAAAATACAAATTCTAGGGTGACACACTTGCCTGTATATAATGATTTCCTTTGTATGTCACTATATATCCCTGAAGACGAACCCTGGACAGGGTTCGAAACGTGGGAATTAAACTCTTTCTACGACGAGGCCAGCGTTTACTTTCTACTAATATATATATATATATATATATATATATATATATATATATATATATATATATATATATATATATATATATATATATATATATATATATACATCAAAACTAAAACCACAGTCGGAACGGAAGAAAAGACTGGAAACAGTGAGCCTATATATTTCGATTGCAAGCTACAGTACAGTCCTCCTCAGTTCTACTGAAGACGACTTTAGCTTACAGTCGAAATTTATAGACTCACCATTTCCATTTTCTTGTTCTCTTAGAGAGAGGGACAGAGAGAGAGAGAGAGAGAGAGAGAGAGATTACGCTCATAGAAAGACAAAGCTAGTGCAGTAGGTTCTTTGTATTTATACATGGTATACGTGACACGCAGATCACGTTACTACGCACAGTGAAGCTGTATGGCAATAGTAAGGACATAAAAACATAAGAAAGAAGGAGACTGTAAGAGACCACAAGGCCCACACTAGGCAGTCCCATTGCATCCTGTAAGGGGAAAAATATTGGTACATACATACATACATATATCAAGGCTTTTTCCCCCTTTCAAGGGAGGTAGCCAAAAAGGAAAAGGCATAAAATCATTCCCACCCATTCCATCCCTGAATAAACTCTACACCCCTCCACCCTCCCTGTTATCTTAGCACCTCCTGGATGACGGGTCATCCCTGCACCTTGTCCACTGCCCTGGGTCAGAAGTAGTGTCGCAAGACACAGCACATCCAGAGCCAGGCCGCTTCATTAAATCGGCGACCCCCCTCTCCGTCCCCCCATTGCATAACAGGAGAAGACGGGGTGAAATCCCTTCAGGCTGCGTCAAATTTTGCTCACACATACTACCTCACCCCCCATCCCCCCACCCATTCCACCTTATGCATCACAACATCCTCCATATACAACCATTCTCCATTCACCCCTGTCTTCTGTCCTCTCCCGTCCCTCCTCAACAGACATTCCCCTCTTCCCCAAAGCCCCCTTCACCCCATCCATCCATCTCATCCTAGGACGTCCCCTCATGTTCACTCCCTCCTCATCTGCCTTCCATACCTCTTTTACTAGTCTTTCTTCACTCATTCTTTCCATGCGTCCAAACCATCCTAATACTCTTTCATCAACCCTATCTCCCAACTCCCTTTCCACCCCTGTGCTCTTCATTTCTCACTCTATCTATTGGTAACCAAGGATAAATCCAATCCCGGTATGGGGACTAGGTTGTCGTGATACCTCCGGAGAGCAGAGGAAGAGGA
This sequence comes from Oratosquilla oratoria, assembly GCF_046742065.1. Lineage (NCBI taxonomy): Eukaryota > Metazoa > Arthropoda > Malacostraca > Stomatopoda > Squillidae > Oratosquilla > Oratosquilla oratoria. Next base: position 38,155,410 of record NC_134805.1, on the reverse strand, counting down.
GGAGGGGGGGGGGAAAGAGGTTCCGACGACCCACTTCCTTTCTTCTCCAGCTCCGTTTTGGGCAGATTTTCTAGAAATCCAAAGAGAAGGAATCCGGGCGATGAACACTCACGTCAGCCGATACAGTAATAGTTTACGAAAAAAACAACAACGAGGTAAACGATTTCCTAGGCCGATACAGTAATAGTTTACGAGTAAGTACAAACAAGGGAACACCTGAACGAACAGAAACGTTTCGTTCACAAAGAAATGGGAATAAAGAATCTACTAAGGGCACTATTCATAAGACTAAAGTGCAATCCCAAACAAGTGGACTATTAAATAGTCAGGAGCCAGTTCCACGATTTGAAATACTAAAATGGACGAAGACACATTTTGAGGGAAAGCGGTCTCCCAATGGGAACAAACGAAAAATTTTGGGGAACAAATAGTTCTAAATATGAACGAAGGCATGAATAAATACACATATACGTACATAACCATGCACACGCACACACATAGGCTCATCCTCCAATTCTCTGTAGATCGTCGCTACATATATGTACACACACATATATATTGCAGTAATTCACAAGGCACACGTGAAAATAATATGCAGAAAAAACCACTGGCAAATAAGAAGCTTAGTCCGAACGTTTTCGTCTATTTAAGACATTATCAAGGAATACACAGTTACAGAGACAAAGGTGGATATATATACATAAAGTAAAAGACAAGCTAGAACATGGGAAGTACACACAAGATGCTTCACAATTAGGTAGAGCCGATGTTTACATATACGGACGTTTGGTCCATGACGTTACTTCACCCCCGCTTAGTAGCACTTGGAGAAGTTCTTACAATTTAAACTTGATGATTTTGTTATTGATAAAATTGTAAGAACTTCTCCAAGTGCTACTAAGCAGGGGTGACGTAACGTCATGGACCAAACGTCCGAATATGTAAACATCGGCTCTACCTGATTGTGAAGCATCTTGTGTGTACTTTCCATGTTCCTAGCTTGTCTTTTACTTTATGTATATATATCCACCTTTGTCTCTGTAACTGTGTATTCCTTGATAATGTCTTAAATAGACGAAAACGTTCGGACTAAGCTTCTTATTTCCCAGTGGTTTTTTCTACACACACACATATATATATATATATATATATATATATATATATATATATATAATATATATATATATATACATACATATATTGGAGGAACCACAGGGAAAATAAAGTCGGAATACTAAACGTTTTCGAGTTTTACGACATCCTCAGAGTAAAAGAAAGAGAAAATAGAACATAGTATTTATACAGAAATTAGAAAACTGGGAAAGGGTACAGCCACATAAAAGCTTCGTACAATATACATACACATTCATATACAAATGGAACTAATAATAATAATAATAATAATAAAATAATGATAATAATAATAATAACAAAATAATAATAATAATAATAATAATAACAATAATAATAATAATAATAATAAAGCAATAAGACATACACATTCATATACAAATGAAACTAATAATAATAATAATAATAATAATAATAATAAAACAATAAAGCAGCAAAACAAGGGAGCATAACCATGTGGCCGAAACGTCCACAGGACATATGGCACAATCAGGAGCCATGGTGCTGCTTGACTATCCTATTAATTAAGAAACTGTCTAGTTTAAATAACCCTAAACTCAAATTTAGTTCTTCCTTTCCATGAAAATTTAGTAAGACTTCCTCGCATCCTTAAGGAGTTCAAATTAATGTTATTTTCAAAAACCATACCATCAAAGAACTCCTCATTAAAAAATTCCCCTTGCGATAATTTAAGATGTGTTTATAGTATTCCTTGTAAACACTGTAGCTCCTGTTATATTGGGCAAACTGGTAAAGATTTAAATATTAGGATGAATCAACACAGATATAGTATTAGGACGGGCCAAATGTCTAGTGGGGTTTTTGTCCATGTAAGGGACGCTAATCATAGTAATGACTGGAACAATGTTAAAAAAAATTGTGGAATTAGACAACTACCAATGGGACCTTTGGGTCCATTGAGAATCCACAGGACCTCGTTAATGGGCTTGTTTCGAGGCTTGTTGGACTACGTTGTTCCTGATGAAAGTATCCAAATTTGAAATATAAATGTCTAACGGATTCTTTTTTCATGATTTGTGCATAGATAGAGACCCATCGCTCTTTACAATGAGTAAACTAGCGAGGTTGAAAATAACATACTCAGAAGAAGAATAAGACCAATATTCGATATAAAAGAGGATAGATGGAGACAACGACACAATGAAGAATTGAGAGAACTTACACAACCAAGAATTATCGATCTATTGAAAAGGAACCGGCCGAGTTGAGTAGGACACGTTATTAGGATGAGCAAAACATAAAGTAGCCTACACTATTACACGCTCTGGCAACATGACAAACCCCATATCAAATACTTCGTTCTTAACTAAATTTACAAACATTATTGTTATTATTCGTTTGTATTGAGGCTGTGTTGTATAAATACCATCAACGAAATTTCTCTCACAAAACAAACCGGAAAAAGAATGAAAAGCTCTGCATGCGTAAAAAAAAAAGCTAGTCGGTTATGAAGAAGTCTGAAGATGATTATTAATTATCAATAATAACTATCATTAACAATTTTTGATAAACTCACCATAAAATTTGAACTTACTCGAAATTAAAAGTTCCTGTTATCCATGTAAATACATGTAGCTGTAGTTGTATAAAAATGAAAATAAATAAAACTAAGAAATGAACGATCGACAGTGAATGGCAAAATTAAGTTTGTACCTACTTACACAATGGGCTATCAACGGACCACCTCTGTCTGCAGGTTCATTTCCATTAATCACTTACAATAACTCGGTTCAACAGTTCACATTTGGGTTCAAATTCAAAATCAAGCAAACATCACTGACCGACAACTGCCACTGTTTACATTGGTACTGATTTGTATTCATATTTCATGACGTTTTTTAACTTATTTTTTCCTGCACACAATAGATATTATTGATAATATTATATGTAATATATATAATAACTTTCAAAACATTAAGTTTTATGATACGAACATTCATCATTTTATTTCCATGTTCGTATAAAATGAAAGCATTACTTCGTTCAGGCGACGATTCGCACCAAAATGTCGACATAACCTTAGTGCTATGGCATACAATTCAAATGGAAAGTAGCCAGTCAAATTTGCCTTATTGTTTTTTCTTAATTCTATTCCTCTTTTAAACCTTATTACAGCAGTATAATATAATATTGCTGGACAGACGCATTAAAAATCCGTCTACTAAATGGTGAATAGTATTTATATGTGTCTTTCATATAGGTTTTGGAAAATGAGCTTGAGAAGTTTGTTCCCCCCATCTCCAATGATGTGTCTGGCCTATGAGGGCTTGTTTTGCATGTTTGTGGTGTATGCTAAGGAAGATCCGATCTCTGCTCTCAGGGCTGCTGCTGGTGTGTAGTGGTGCTCTGAATATTATTTTCTATGCCTTGTTTTCTTTTGTCTACAGTTTGTTGAGTTCGCTATTTGAGAAGAAGATTGCTTCAGATGAATGGATTACACTAGGCATAGCGACATTTTTCCAGAACAATTTGCCGATGCTAATCCTGTTGCAGCTTTTGCCGTTATTGATTAACATATAAGTCTGCTTTACTGAAGATGTTATTCATGTGTTCTTTGAGGCATTTTCTCAAGTGCATTTTTTCGAGGGATAATAAAACAGTCATCCTTGTGTTGGTAAACGTTTTCTATGTTGACGTCGTGGGATATGCGCCATATTCACCGATGAAAGGTGGTTGGGAGATGTGACGTCACAGTTAAGCATGATGTTATTCATTAATTTGTCTGATTTATGTATTTAGTAATCTTCTTTATTCTGTATCTTGTATCTTTTGTATCTATTTGTTTGTTTATCTTAACATTGTTTATCTATTTGTTTGTTTATCTTAACATTGTTTATCTATTAATTTGTTCTATCTATTAATATTTTATCTAATTTTATTTCATTCTATTCTGTCTATTCATTTATATGATTTTCTTCGCCACAACGAAGTAGCAGACGACAAAGCGCCGAATAAAGGCGGTATCAAGCATGAGGTCATGACGACAAAAGTTATCTTGATTGGTTTGACTGAGTTATGGCTCATACTTTCCTCATGACATCTTGGATACTTGAACCCTCTTCCCACGGGGTGGTGGGGGTGGAAGGGGGCGAAGTGTAGGCATGGCCCATGACAGGTAGACGTTGGTGGGAATAAGAAACAGCGGAATCTTTTATTTCGGTGTTAATTGTTCTTATTGTCTATCTGGCACGAGTACGCAAGAGCGCTGTGTAGGACCGACACTTTTTCTTAACTTATACATACATGTTACAAAGCTTATACCAGAAATAAACTCAGCCAAAACTGACAGAAATACAGAAAATATTAAAAAGACACTACCCAAAACAATAAACGGACAGCTAAAAAAAGAAGACATATTACAATAAATCAGAGTGCACATTCTTCATTAATAGTCGAGTCATCGAGATCATAGCACTTGGAGAATAAGAAAGCTTTCAACTCTAACTCGATTTTTTCTAAATCCATCTTTCGAATGTGCAATGGGAAGCTGTTATATATCCTAGGAGCAGCAAATTTGAAGGCACAAAACCCCAACGCTCTAAGAACATCCTGCCTCAGACAATGTCACACCGTTAGTCGATTGACGAGTGAATATTTGTACCTTTTATCAGCTTTGTCTGAGTTTATTTGTGACTCGTACTGTAGGTAAGCCTTATCAGAGCTTCTCTGTGGAACTGCATTCTCGTTCCGTCCATGGCTTCCCTGTGTCTCCCAACATCCCCAGCACCTGCCCTTGCGGAAATCCTCTGACGATATTATCACACGTTCGACTCGAAGGTCCTGCTTACCCTCGCAACGTCCTTTCTCACTTTCTTCTCCACCTCGCTCCCAATGACAAGAACAACAGCAACTACCTCCCACTTCAGGAGACTGTGCTTCTTATCTTCTCTCCACAGATTTCTCCTAAGATGACCCTCCCCATCTTCCTTGTAAGACTGCAGCCACCTCGTCCCATGCACACCTGACGTGCCATTGCTGCCGTTGAAGAACTCGCCCGCACTGCCATCCGACTCCCGCAGCAGTCGCCATTATCGGGGTGGCCAGGCGTCCTCCTTTAGGGAGGACAGTCCTCCTTTTGAGCACTTTGTCCTCCATCCGGCGCAACCTCACGCCGGACGTGCATTTGTCCTCCTTTCTTGGGGTGTGACAAAAATGAATGAATAAATAAATAAGTAAATAAATGAATAAACGAATAAATAGAATTATGTGGGAGTACCTAGGCCAAAGTCAACGTCGGAACTCGGCAGCCGAAGTAGACAGGAACTGCACAAGACCGATGTTGTGAATGTGTGATTGCATGATTCACATCTCATACATTGGGCTGCAGTCCTGATGTGGCCAAGGTGCAGTGTGGTTTGGTAATTAATCGATGAGGTTAAGGAGTCTGAAAATGCCGAAAAGAAAGAGGGCAGAAATACAAAGAGTAGAGGCCAGACATACAAAAAGAAATAAACCTTCAGGCAATCAATGTGAGGATACAACTAGGTTTAGTTTGTGTTGTAACTTGGTAAGAAATACAGGTATTTGTTTTTTGTCGGTTTTATCAGAAGTAAAAAATATGACTCACTCTCAATTTATTATATATATGTATTGATTTAAACTATGACAAATGTAACTTAAGGTGGAGAAAATATACGAGGAATAATGGAAGAATTTTACTGCCTTAACGTTTCGACCCTTAGGGTCTTGATCACAAAGCATAACACAAAAGTACAACATGGACATTTTATACACATACAAGTCACCTCACAGGGTGCCTAGGAAAGGTCGTCGTGCTCGGAACATTTGTCCGTTTGTTTTCATCAACTATCAATAAACTTGTAGCTCTTGCCAAGCATATAAAACCATCTCTATGGTTGATGTTATTTTTAGTATTAATATAGGCTGCTTCTATTGTTTTTCTTAATTTCTTTGCTGAACCTTTATTTATTATAATTGTATTGTCCCAGTTCGGAAGGTGGTCATGTGAATCTATGTGTCTTACTATAGAATTAGAAAGTCTGTGGGTTCTTACATCATTTTTGTGTTCATATAACCTTTTTTCAAATCCACGACCTGTTTCCCCAAAATATGAGGATGGGCAATTTTACAAGGTATTTTATAGACAATACTATTTTCATTCGTATGGTTATTATAATTACGCGTTACCAAATGTCCCACTTTGCTACCTGATGTTCTTGCTATCTTTATACCTGCTTTTAAGAGGACTTTGTCTAGAGTTGAATTGATGCTGGAATTTGGGACTGTGATATATCGTGTTTCTTTGTTGCAATTGTTTTTATCGTTACTCTTCTTATTTATCTCCTTAGCTTTCTTTTTTAGTTTAAGTAGGAGACCTTTGGGATATCTTAATTTGCTGAAAGTTTTTGTAATGTGATCTAGTTCGTCTTCTAAGAATTCTTCACTACAGATGCGAAAAGGCACTTTCCTAGGCACCCTGTGAGGTGACTTGTATGTGTATAAAATATCCATGTTATACTTTTGTGTTATGCTTTGTGATCAAGACCCTAAGGGTCGAAACGTTAAGGCAGTAAAATTCTTCCATTATTCCTCGTATATTTTCTCCACCATCAATATACATATATATGTATGTATATATATATATATATATATATATATATATATATATATATATATATATATATATATATATATACATATATATATATATATATATATATATATATTATAATAATCGATATACAGTGTCCTCCTTTTTGGAAATTTGGAAATGGACACACTAGACAGAAGCGCTGGTGGGACTCAAATCAAAACTACAGTGGCGTCGAGCTTCCCTCTAGGGAGTGCTTGAACGGATGATCGGTGGACAGCTTGTTGCAACCAAGATCTAAGAATATAAGGTCTAACCACTTCCGACCGAATTTGGAGGGAGTTGGCGCAGAGGGCCCGTGAACGTCACCTGGCTGCTCAAAGTGGGGTTAGCGGGTCCTATAGCTGTCAGTTGAAGCTGGTCCGTCGTTCAAAAATGACGTTGCCTTCGCTAGCACTGCTCCACGCAATTAGTTATATTCTGACAAATATTATATAAAATATATATATAAATATATATAAAATATTATAGTTCCTGTCTATATATATATGAATATATGATATACTATATATATATATATAATATAAAATATAGTTCCTGTCTTCCTTGGCGTTTCACAGTTTTCTTCAGTCTATCACAAAGAGAAAATGGACTCAGCCAAATGACGTCAGAAGCTGCGCAGAAGAATGTAAACGGTCTGACCTGTATATTTAGACCTTGGTTGCAACTGGCTTCAACGATCGACCGACATCGTCACGTCTCCCCTGTGTTATTGTCCATTTTCTGTCAGAGCATGAGCTTGTTTGAACTTGTCCACCGACAACTTTATGAACTTGGTGCGTCTTCCATAATTTTTCGTTTGGTCTCGGCTCCATTTTTTAACAAAAAAAATTGCCCAGTGACGTAGACACTTGTGCACATTTCATATAAACCTTCCTACAAGTCTTGTTGATTTCAACGACCAGGAACTATGCACGTTTGGGAGTATATCTGTCCTCGAAGCAGAGACGCTGGACCGATCCAATGAGGATAATAAACGAACCTTTACGACACAGGTAGTAAACAACGCTATGACGTCACTATGACGTCAAATGATTGCAGGATGGGAGGCGGGCGCTCAGCTGTATATATATACCAGACCTTGCCTGACGGAGACAACACAGTCCTAGTGGAATTGAAGACACCACCCCCAGAGAGAAGGATATCTTTCTTCCTGTCCTAGAGAAGACCGAATCATGGCTCCAGTTTGCAAAATGTCGCCTCGCTCCCTCATCGATCTATACGACCCTAAAGGTATTGGCCGTGGAGGAGTTGTCACTGCATCAAACCCGACACTCTCATGATCACTTCATAGCCACAAGTGCATCATAGAATCAGGCCCTACTCTCTTGCCATCATGGAAAAAATATATATATATGTCACAATACAAAAGAAATAAATACGGTTGCAACTTAAACTAGCCCTGACCGGAACTGATTCGATCACAAAGATATACAGAGGAAAAGCATACCGACTGGAGACCTTTTGGTTCACTCGTTACATGAAATATCATTTCTTTTCTTTTTGTTCTCCGCAGCATCTGCGTGTCCGAGAAGGACCTCTGGCTCTTGCACGAAGTGTACGGAACCCCACCACCAGGAACAAGTTCAGCCCTTAACTGTTCCCATCTCCTACTCGCCGATCCGGTACGTGGCCGTGCTCTACGGGCAGGTCGACTACGCCCCGACACCGTATCAACTGCAAGGAACACCCCGGGCAGCAGCTACCGACGCCACCGCCGCAGCCGCACGTCGCCTCTGCCGGATAGCCTCACCGTAGACCCGCCAATGCATGGGCATTCTCCGAAGTACTGGACTGGGATTCCAGCTGCTGCTGCTGCAAGAAAAACCGGTGGGTCAGCTGTGACTGGGCGAAATTGCACTGGCACTTGGACCAACCCCGCCCCGATGCGTCGTGCGTCGCCAACTCCAAGGGAGACCGTCTCCATCTACCTCCCCCGACCCCTCCCGGAAGCGACAGGCGCTGTCTTTGCTCAGGCATGAAGAGGAGCGCTTGAAGAAACAGGGCTCCTTGACACGGGGTGCTACAGAAAGCCCCCTGCCGTATGCATCATGATGTCCAAGGTGCCTCACCGCCAGTAGGGCGCGTGGGTACAAGACATGACAGCAGTGGCTGTATAATAAAGTGTGAATAAATGGTTACATTTTGAAAACTGTAGTTTTTGCCTTGAAACCTCTTCAGCTTGTCATGTGGTTCTAGGATAGCACAGTGTGATTTTGATACAAGGGAGGGCACAGTGACCTTACCATTCGTCCGTCTTCTTCACTTAATCTCGGGGAATGTAGCCGCAGATTGAATTGATAGAGTCTCTCCCTTCTGAATCGTCCCGTTCCTCCTGGGAGCGGTGGCGTAGAGGTGGTCCTTGCCTACAGGGCCCCTCGCTGCTCTCATTTCTCTGAACCCCTGTGTCTTCGTCCTTTACCTTCGGCTGTCTGAAAGTTCTTCTTAGCTGCCTGCACAGCAACGCCAGCAGGACCAGAGACGCCACAGCAGGGGCAGTGATGACACGTACAGAATACTGGAGGTGTCGGTGACGAATGCCTGAGTTTGCGATGCTGAAAGAAGACAAATCCATTTCTTAAAAAGGTGTGTGTGTGTGCATAATGATGACTGTTGTCTTTCATTGGAATTTTGAAGCCCACAGCAGTCGCCTGCGGTGCACAGCCCCTTCCCACCGATTTCTCCAGGAAGAAACACTGGACTGTTGTTGGTTCTGCTGCTCTGATGTGGGTCTGCCACCGGGATGCAGGTGTGGCAAATAACCAGTCACTGCCCCATCCTCCACAGTACCTTTCCGTTCGGGCATGGCACTGAACAAAAGATAGCTATATGGCTCTACATTGTAGAGTACGAGAAGCAAGTCGCAAACGTCTTTGTCCACCAAGATGTCAATAACGAACTCAAGCAAGTCAAATTCAACTTCAGAACGAACAAATGGGGGAATGGAACAGTGACTGATTCTAAAAGTCCCTTCAATGTTGCGATTTTCGGGAGGGTTCGCCTGGAGTACTCTGGAGGACTCTTCTAGGGGCTCGTCTTGGACAACGATCGACAAAAGAACAAGACCTGATCAGAACGTGCTCCCACCATGGGGCAAAGCAACCTCACCATCTTCGCTCGAATTCCCAATAATAAGACATACTCCTCTATCGTCTATAGGCCCTACACTTGTCCTCCTGCTCCTTCAACTGGTGAGTAGACCCGACTCCAGGAGTCTTTCTTTTTTCCAATTTATGGTGTTGGGTGGAGTCCCGGAATCCCCCTGCCTGCGCCAACCCTCGCATAGAGCTGATTTGGCATCTCGACCCCTTTTCCACACAGTTTCTGGCAGCATGGGTCTGCGGTGCCACCTCGCATGTGGCATCATCCTTGGTGTATCTTGGTATTCAATGCCGGACACGCGGCTGTGCCCCTCCCCCTCCCCATATATCTATGGCACTTTTTTCGACAAGGGATGTCCCATTATGCAGTGGGCTTCTGTGACTCTGAATGCGAGCTGAGCTCTGTTTCATCTTTGCACATGGCCTATTCAGTGTAGGAGAGCCTGGAGAGCTGGTTCTCTCATATTTGACACAGTTCTTGTAGTCATAAGATAGTCAGTCCGGTACACCCACGTCAAGCGACCCACGGCAGGTCCATTAAGGGGGTTGGCGTTCAGCCTTCGATCTGATATCAGGATCTCCCTGTCAGCACTAATTTAGGTCAATCTAATGGTCTTCACACGTCAAGAAGTAGTAAGCAGTGACTGGTTGCTTGCCACACCTACATCCTGATGGCAGACCCACATCAGAGCAGCAGCACCAACAAGAGTCCAACGTTTCTTCCTGTCCAGGATTCGTCTTGAGGGATATACAATGGTTTACAAAAGGAAATCATTATGCAAGTATGTCACCCTGGGAAAGGACTTCCAGGTGACCGTTACAAACATCCAAAATTGCACAAAATACAAATTTTAGGGTGACACACTTGGCTATATATAATGATTTCCTTTGTATGTCACTTTATATCCCTGAAGACGAACCCTGGACAGGGTTCGAAACGTGGGAATTAAACTTTCTACGACGAGGGCAGCGTTTACTTTCTACTAATATATAAATACATACACACACACACACACACACACACACACATATATATATATATATATATATATATATATATATATATATATATACATTATATATATATATACATATACATATACGTATACATATATATATGTATATATATATATATACATATATATATGAGTGGATGGGTGGTGAGATAAACACAGGGAACCGTTTAGGGATTTATTCTGACGTTTCGTCCTTACCAGGACTTCTTCAGAGTACATGCACATTCAAATCATTCACCCCCTAAATACCCGCCGAATCTATCCGCGTTCCACCATGATCGACCTGACCTCTCGTCCTCCTACGCTCTGCCTCGCGAAGTACCAAGCGGCTCACCGTCTTTGTTAATTTAATAAACCCATCGCGGTGGTTGTTGTTCGGATGGGAAGCGATGTAAGCTGCTTCAGTTATTTTCCTTCTTTTCTTAGGAAGTCCTTTCTGCAGCACCTCTACTTTGTTCCAGTCTGGTAAGTGGCCGTGAGTATCTACATGAACCACTAGCGAGTTTGATACTCGGTGTGCCTTGATGTCATTCCTGTGCTCAATTGTCCGTTTCTTAATACCTCGGCTGGTTTCCCCGTAGTAGCTCACAGGACAGTTTCCACACGGTATCTTGTAGACGACACTGTTTTCTTCCCCGTTGGCCACGACTTTATTCTGGTTCTTGACAATGTCTCCTATTTTCGTTCCCGTGCTGATCGCAATCTTGATGCCGGCTGTAGTGAGCAACTGTCCTAACGCGCCTGAGTGGCTCGAGTTTGGCACGGACAAATAATCCCTGCTACCATTTTCAGTCACATCTCCTCTGTTCCGTATGCTTCTTTTTGCTATCTTTAAAGCCTTTTCTCTAAGTCGGTACAACAGCCCTTCCGGATAACAGAGTTTGGTGAAAACGTTGAAAATGTAATCTATTTCATCTTTAATAAATTCTTCACTACACTTCACTTATTAAAGATGAAATAGATTACATTTTCAACGTTTTCACCAAACTCTGTTATCCGGAAGGGCTGTTGTACCGACTTAGAGAAAAGGCTTTAAAGATAGCAAAAAGAAGCATACGGAACAGAGGAGATGTGACTGAAAATGGTAGCAGGGATTATTTGTCCGTGCCAAACTCGAGCCACTCAGGCGCGTTAGGACAGTTGCTCACTACAGCCGGCATCAAGAATGCGATCAGCACGGGAACGAAAATAGGAGACATTGTTAAGAACCAGAATAAAGTCGTGGCCAACGGGGAAGAAAACAGTGTCGTCTACAAGATACCGTGTGGAAACTGTCCTGTGAGCTACTACGGGGAAACCAGCCGAGGTATTAAGAAACGGACAATTGAGCACAGGAATGACATCAAGGCACACCGAGTATCAAACTCGCTAGTGTTTCATGTAGATACTCACGGCCACTTACCAGACTGGAACAAAGTAGAGGTGCTGCAGAAAGGACTTCCTAAGAAAAGAAGGAAAATAACTGAAGCAGCTTACATCGCTTCCCATCCGAACAACAACCACCGCGATGGGTTTATTAAATTAACAAAGACGGCGAGCCGCTTGGTACTTCGCGAGGCAGAGCGTAGGAGGACGAGAGGTCAAGTCGATCATGGTGGAACGCGGATAGATTCGGCGGGTATTTAGGGGGTGAATGATTTGAATGTGCATGTACTCTGAAGAAGTCCTGGTAAGGACGAAACGTCAGAATAAATCCCTAAACGGTTCCCTGTGTTTATCTCACCACCCATCCACTCATCTGTCTTACATATTTCAACATGTATGTATGTATATATGTATATGTATACATATATTTACATATATATATATATACATATAAGTATATATATATATATATGTATATATACATATATATAAATATATATAAATATATATATGTATATACATATATAAATAAATATATATATACTCAAAACTAAAACCACAGTCGGAACGGAAGAAAAGACTTGAAACAGTGAGCCTATATATATCGATTGCAAGCTACATTCCTCCTCAGTGCTACTGAAGACGACTTTAGCTTACAATCAAAATATATTGACTCAACGTTTCCATTTTTTTGTTCTCTTAGAGAGAGGGACAGTAATGACCTCAAATCATCCAAGCCTCTGAAAAAGAAAGGCAAACAAGATTCTAGGACCGATTGCACGATCTTTTGATTTTAACATCCGTCATTAACAAGCTATATAAATCGTTAGTTCGCCCACATTTGGAATATGCCGTATCCGTCTGGTCACCGAATCTCAGACATTGAGAGATTGGAAAAAAGTACAATAGTGAGCCACAAAACCGATTCTAAATATCAGAAATAAATCATAGGAAAACAGCCTAAAACATATGAATCTATTTTCCCTAAAAAAGCGTAGACTCAGAGGTGACTTGATACAGGTCTTTAAAATTCTAAAGGGAATTGACAACATCAAAAGTGAATTTTTTTTCACATTGAATGAGAATCAGACAAGAAACAATGGTCTCAAACTATCCGGAAATAGATTCAATTTAGAAGTAGGTAGAAACAACTTTGCCAACCGTGTAGTTAATGAATGGAATAAAGTTCCTGCACAGGTGGTGCAATGTACAGTAGTTCAGTTCGAAGCTTTAAGAATCATTTAGATAAACATCTATGCAAAATGCTGTAATGGTTTTAATTTATTTTATATTATTTGTTCTTGCTTTGTTATTATTTGTCGTTTGATTTTCATTTATCATTACTTATGTGTCAATTTATCATTTACTGTTTACCTGTTTGTTTGTTATTCAACTATACCTATGCATTTATTTATGTATTTTGTTTGTTGCATACATTATATTTTTTTATTGTTATTATTCTATTATTATTATGATTTTTTTTCGCATCCGACCTACATATGGACCAAAAGGTCTCCTGCCGGCATGCTCCGCCTTTGTAATCCTTTGAGAGGCAATCAATGTGAAGATACAACTAGGTTTAGTTTGTGTTGTAACTTGGTAAGAAATACAGGTATTTGTTTTTTGTTGGTTTTATCAGACGTGAAAAATATGATTCACTTTCAGTTTATTTTATATATATATATATATATATATATATATATATATATATATATATATATATATATATATATATATATATATATATATATATATATATATATATTTAATCGATGTGCAGTGTCCTCCTTTTAGGAAATTTGGAAATGGACACACTAGACAGAAGCGCTGGTGGGACTCAAATCAAAACTGCAGTGGCGTCGAGCTTACCTCCAGGGAGTGCTTGAACGGATGATCGGTGGACAGCTTGTTGCAACTGGCTTCAACGATCGGCCGACATCGTCACGTCTCCCCTGTGTTATCGTCCATTTTCTGTCAGAGCATGAGCTTGTTTGAACTTGTCCACCGACAACTTTATGAACTTGGTGCGTCTTCCATAACTCTTCGTTTGGTCGCTGCTCCATTTTTGAACAAAAAATTTGCCCGGTGACGTAGACACTTGTGTACATTTCATATAAACCTTCCTACAAGTCTTGTTGATTTCAACGACCAGGAACTATGCACGTTTGGGAATATATCTGTCCTCGAAGCAGAGACGCTGGACCGATCCAATGAGGATAATAAACGAACCTTTACGACACAGGTAGTAAACAACGCTATGACGTCACTATGACGTCAAATGATTGCAGGATGGGAGGCGGGCGCTCAGCTGTATATATATACCAGACCTTGCCTGACGGAGACAACACAGTCCTAGTGGAATTGAAGACACCACCCCCAGAGAGAAGGATATCTTTCTTCCTGTCCTAGAGAAGACCGAATCATGGCTCCAGTTTGCAAAATGTCGCCTCGCTCCCTCATCGATCTATACGACCCTAAAGGTATTGGCCGTGGAGGAGTTGTCACTGCATCAAACCCGACACTGTCATGATCACTTCATAGCCACAAGTGCAACATAGAATCAGGCCCTACTCTCTTGCCATCATGGAAAAAAAATATATATATGTCACAATACAAAAGACAAAAATACGGTTGCAACTTAAACTAGCCCTGACCGGAACTGATTCGATCACAAAGATACACAGAGGAAAAGAATACCGACAGGAGACCTTTTGGTTCATTCGTTACATGAATTATCATTTCTTTTCTTTTTGTTCTCCGCAGCATCTGCGTGTCCGAGAGGGGTCACTGGCTCTTGCACGAAGTGCACGGAGCCCCACCACCAGGAGCAAGTTCAGCCCTTAACTGTTCCCATCTCCTACTCGCCGATCCGATACGTGCCCGTGCTCTACGGGCACGTCGACTACGCCCCGCCACCGTATCAAGTGCAAGGAGCTCCCCGGGCAGCAGTTACCGACGCCACCGCCGCAGCCGCCCGTCGCCTGTGCCGGATCGCCTTCCCGTAGACGCGCAAACCCACGGGGATTCTCCGAAGTACTGGACTGGGAGTCCAGCTGCTGCTGCTGCAGAAAAAACCGGTGGGTCAGCTGTGACCGGGCGAAATTGCACTGGCACTTGGACCAGTCCCGCCCCGATGCGTCGTGCGTCGCCAACTCCAAGGGAGACCGTCTCCATCTACCTCCCCCGACCCCTCCCGGAAGCGACAGGCGCTGTCTTTGCTCAGGCATGAAGAGGAGCGCTTGAAGAAACAGGGCTCCTTGACACGGGGTGCTACAGAAGCCCCTGCCGTATGCATCATGATGTCCAAGGTGCCTCACCGCCAGTAGGGCGCGTGGGTACAAGACATGACAGCAGTGGCTGTATAATAAAGTGTGAATAAATGGTTACATTTTGAAAACTGTAGTTTTTGCCTTGAAACCTCTTCAGCTTGTCATGTGGTTCTAGGATAGCACAGTGTGATTTTGATACAAAGGAGGGCACAGTGACCTTACCATTCATCCGTCTTCTTCACTTAATCTCGGGGAATGTAGCCGTAGATTGAATTGATAGAGTCTCTCCCTTCTGAATCGTCCCGTTCCTCCTGGGAGCGGTGGCGTAGAGGTGGTCCTTGCCTACAGCGCCCCTCGCTGCTCTCATTCCTCTGAACCCCTGTGTCTTCGTCCTTTACCTTCGGCTGTCTGAAAGTTCTTCTTAGGTGCCTGCACAGCAACGCCAGCAGGACCAGAGACGCCACAGCAGGGGCAGTGATGACACGTACAGAATACTGGAGGTGTCAGTGACGAATGCCTGAGTTTGCGATGCTGAAAGAAGACAAATCCATTTCTTAAAAAGGTGTGTGTGTGTGCATAATGATGACTGTTGTCTTTCATTGGAATTTCGAAGCCCACAGCAGTCGCCTGCGGTGCACAGCCCCTTCCCACCGATTTCTCCAGGAAGAAACACTGGACTGTTGTTGGTTCTGCTGCTCTGATGTGGGTCTGCCACCGGGATGCAGGTGTGGCAAATAACCAGTCACTGCCCCATCCTCCACAGTACCTTTCCGTTCGGGCATGGCACTGAACAAAAGATAGCTATATGGCTCTACATTGTAGAGTACGAGAAGCAAGTCGCAAACGTCTTTGTCCACCAAGATGTCAATAACGAACTCAAGCAAGTCAAATTCAACTTCAGAACGAACAAATGGGGGAATGGAACAGTGACTGATTCTAAAAGTCCCTTCAATGTTGCGATTTTCGGGAGGGTTCGCCTGGAGTACTCTGGAGGACTCTTCTAGGGGCTCGTCTTGGACAACGATCGACAAAAGAACAAGACCTGATCAGAACGTGCTCCCACCATGGGGCAAAGCAACCTCACCATCTTCGCTCGAATTCCCAATAATAAGACATACTCCTCTATCGTCTATAGGCCCTACACTTGACCTCCTACTCCTTCATCTGGTGAGTAGACCCGACTCCAGGAGTATTTTTTTTTTCAATTTATGGCGCTGGGTGGAGTCCCGGAATGCCCCTGCCTGCGCCAACCCTCGCCTAGAACTGATTTGGCGTTTCGCCCACTTTTCCACATTTTCTGGCAGCATGTGTCTGTGGTGCCACCTCGCATGTGGCATCATCCTTGGTGTATCTTGGTATTCAATGCCGGACACGCGGCTGTGCCCCTCCCCCTCCCCCTCCCCATATATCTATGGCACTTTTTTCGACAAGGGATGTCCCATTATGCAGTGGGCTTCTGTGACTCTGAATGCGAGCTGAGCTCTGTTTCATCTTTTGGACATGGCCCATTCAGTGTAGGAGAGCCTGGAGAGATGGTTCTCTCATATTTGACACAGTTCTTGTAGTCATAAGATAGTCAGTCCGGTACACCCACGTCAAGCGACCCACGGCAGGTCCATTAAGGGGGTTGGCGTTCAGCCTTCACTCTGATATCAGGATCTCCCTGTCAGCACTAATTTAGGTCAATCTAATGGTCTTCACACGTCAAGAAGTAGTAAGCAGTGACTGGTTGCTTGCCACACCTACATCCTGATGGCAGACCCACATCAGAGCAGCAGCACCAACAAGAGTCCAACATTTCTTCCTGTCCAGGATTCGTCTTGAGGGATATACAATGGTTTACAAAAGGAAATCATTATGCAAGTATGTCACCCTGGGAAAGGACTTCCAGGCGAACGTTACAAACATCCAAAATTGCACAAAATACAAATTTTAGGGTGACACACTTGCCTATATATAATGATTTCCTTTGTATGTCACTTTATATCCCTGAAGACGAACCCTGTCCTGGTTCGAAACGTGGGAATTAAACTTTCTACGACGAGGGCAGCGTTTACTTTCTACTAATATATATATACATACACACACACACACACACACACACACACATATATATATACATATATACATACATATATACATACATATACATATACATATAAATACTTTATACATATATATATACATGTATATACATATATACATATATATACTTATATTTATATATATATATATGTATATACATATATTTATGTATATATATGTATATATGCATACATATATATATACATCAAAACTAAAACCACAGTCGGAACGGAAGAAAAGACTTGAAACAGTGAGCCTATATATATCGATTGCAAGCTACATTCCTCCTCAGTGCTACTGAAGACGACTTTAGCTTACAATCAAAATATATTGACTCAACGTTTCCATTTTTTTGTTCTCTTAGAGAGAGGGACAGTAATGACCTCAAATCATCCAAGCAGTGTATTTCAGCCTCTGAAAAAGAAAAGCAAATAAGATTCTACGACTAATTGTGCGATCTTTTTATTTTAAGAGTCCGTCTATCATTAACAAACTATATAAATCGTTAGTTCGTCTACATCTGGAATATGCTGTTTCCGTATGGTCACCGAATCTCAGACATTGACAGATTAGAAAAAGTACAACGGCGAGCCACAAAACTGATTCCAAATATCAGAAATAAATCATACGAAAATCGACTAAAACATATGAATCTGTTTTCCCTAAAAAAGCGTAGACTCAGAGGTGACTTGATACAGGTCTTTAAGATTCTAAAGGGAATTGACAACATCAAAAGTGAATTTTTTTTCACATTGAATGAGAATCAGACAAGAAACAATGGTCTCAAACTATCCGGAAATAGATTCAATTTGGAAGTAGGTAGAAACAACTTTGCCAACCGTGTAGTTAATGAATGGAATAAACTTCCTGCACAGGTAGTGCAATGTAGTTCAGTTCGAAGCTTTAAGAATCATTTAGATAAACACCTAAGCAAGATGCTGTAATGATTATAATATATTTTATATTATTTGTTTTTGCTTTGTTATCATTTGTCTGTGATTTTCATACATCATTACTTATGTATCAATTTATCATTTACTGTTTACCTGTTTGTTTGTTATTCAACTATACCTATGCATTTATTTATGTATTTTGTTTGTTGCATACATTATATTTTTTTATTGTTATTATTCTATTATTATTATGATTTTTTTTCGCATCCGACCTACATATGGACCAAAAGGTCTCCTGCCGGCATGCTCCGCCTTTGTAATCCTTTGAGAGGCAATCAATGTGAAGATACAACTAGGTTTAGTTTGTGTTGTAACTTGGTACGAAATACAGGTATTTGTTTTTTGTTGGTTTTATCAGACGTGAAAAATATGATTCACTTTCAGTTTATTATATATATATATATATATATATATATATATATATATATATATATATATATATATATATATATATATATATATATATATTTAATCGATATGCTGTGTCCTCCTTTTGGGAGATCTGGAAATGGACACCCTAGATAGAAGCGCTGGTGGGACTTATATCAAAACTGCAGTGGCGTCGAGCTTACCTCCAGGGAATGCTTGAACGGATGATCGGTGGACAGCTTTTTGCAACTGGCTTCAACTATCGACCGACATCGTCACGTCTCCCCTGTGTTATTGTCCATTTTCTGTCAGAGCATGAGCTTGTTTGAACTTGTCCACCGACAACGTAGTGCACTTGGTGCGTCTTCCATAACTCTTCGTTTGGTCGCTGCTCCATTTTTGAACAAAAAATTTGCCCGGTGACGTAGACACTTGTGTACATTTCATATAAACCTTCCTACAAGTCTTGTTGATTTCAACGACCAGGAACTATGCACGTTTGGGAATATATCTGTCCTCGAAGCAGAGACGCTGGACCGATCCAATGAGGATAATAAACGAACCTTTACGACACAGGTAGTAAACAACGTTATGACGTCACTATGACGTCAAATGATTGCAGGCTGGGAGGCGGGCGCTCAGCTGTATATATATACTAGACATTGCCTGACGGAGACAACACAGTCCTAGTGGAATTGAAGACACCACCCCCAGAGAGAACGATATCTTTCTTCCTGTCCTAGAGAAGACCGAATCATGGCTCCAGTTTGCAAAATGTCGCCTCGCTCCCTCTCCGATCTATACGACCCTAAAGGTATTGGCCGTGGAGGAGTTGTCACTGCATCAAACCCGACACTGTCATGATCACTTCATAGCCACAAGTGCAACATAGAATCAGGCCCTACTCTCTTGCCATCATGGAAAAATATATATATGTCACAATACAAAAGACAAAAATACGGTTGCAACTTAAACTAGCCCTGACCGGAACTGATTCGATCACAAAGATATACAGAGGAAAAGCATACCGACAGGAGACCTTTTGGTTCATTCGTTACATGAATTATCATTTCTTTTCTTTTTGTTCTCCGCAGCATCTGCGTGTCCGAGAGGGGTCTCTGGCTCTTGCACGAAGTGCACGGAGCCCCATCACCAGGAGCAAGTTCAGCCCTTAACTGTTCCCATCTCCTACTCGCCGAACCTATACGGGCCCGTGCTATACGGGCACGTCGACTACGCCCCGCCACCGTATCAAGTGCAAGGAACACCCCGGGCAGCAGCTACCGACGCCACCGCCGCAGCCGCCCGTCGCCTGTGCCGGATCGCCTTCCCGTAGACGCGCAAACCCACGGGCATTCTCCGAAGTACTGGACTGGGATTCCAGCTGCTGCTGCTGCAAGAAAAACCGGTGGGTCAGCTGTGACCGGGCGAAATTGCACTGGCACTTGGACCAACCCCGCCCCGATGCGTCGTGCGTCGCCGACTCCAAGGGAGACCGTCTCCATCTACCTCCCCCGACCCCTCCCGGAAGCGACAGGCGCTGTCTTTGCTCAGGCATGAAGAGGAGCGCTTGAAGAAACAGGACTCCTTGACACGGGGTGCTACAGAAGGCCCCTGCCGTATGCATTATGATGTCCAAGGTGCCTCACAGCCAGTAGGGCGCGTGGGTACAAGACATGGCAGCAGTGGCTGTATAATAAAGTGTGAATAAATGGTTACATTTTGAAAACTAGTTTTTGCCTTGAAACCTCTTCAGCTTGTCATGTGGTTCTAGGATAGCACAGTGTGATTTTCATACAAAGGAGGGCACAGTGACCTTACCATTCGTCCGTCTTCTTCACTTAATCTCGGGGAATGTAGCCGTAGATTGAATTGATAGAGTCTCTCCCTTCTGAATCGTCCCGTTCCTCCTTGGGAGCGATGGCGTAGAGGTGGTCCTTGCCTACAGGGCCCCTCGCTGCTCTCATTCCTCTGAACCTCTGTGTCTTCGTCCTTTACCTTCGGCTGTCTGAAAGTTCTTCTTAGCTGCCTGCACAGCAACGCCAGTAGGACCAGAGACGCCTGAGTTTGCGATGCTGAAAGAAGTCAAATCCATTTCTTAAAAAGGTGTGTGTGTGTGCATAATGATGACTGATGTCTTTCATTGGAATTTCGAAGCCCACAGCAGTCGCCTGCGATGCACAGCCCCTTCCCACCGATTTCTCCAGGAAGAAACACTGGACTGTTGTTGGTTCTGCTGCTCTGATGTGGGTCTGCCACCGGGATGCAGGTGTGGCAAATAACCAGTCACTGCCCCATCCTTCACAGTACCTTTCCGTTCGGGCATGGCACTGAACAAAAGATAGCTATATGGCTCTACATTGTAGAGTACGAGAAGCAAGTCGCAAACGTCTTTGTCCACCAAGATGTCAATAACGAACTCAAGCAAGTCAAATTCAACTTCAGAACGAACAAATGGGGGAATGGAACAGTGACTGATTCTAAAAGTCCCTTCAATGTTGCGATTTTCGGGAGGGTTCGCCTGGAGTACTCTGGAGGACTCTTCTAGGGGCTCGTCTTGGACAACGATCGACAAAAGAACAAGACCTGATCAGAACGTGCTCCCACCATGGGGCAAAGCAAACTTGTGTACATTTCATATAAACCCTCCTACAAGTCTTGTTGATTTCAACGACCAGGAACTATGCACGTTTGGGAGTATATCTGTTCTCGAAGCGGAGACGCTAGGCCGATCCAATGAGGATAATAAACGAACCTTTACGACAATGGTAGTAAACAACCTTATGACGTCAAATGATTGCAGGCTGGGAGGCGGGCGTTCAGCTGTATATATAATACCAGACCTTGCCTGACGGAGACAACACAGTCCTAGTGGAATTGAAGACACCACCCCCGGAGAGAACGATATCTTTTGTCCTGTCCAAGAGACGACCGAATCATGGCTCCAGTTTGCAGAATGTCGCCTCGCTCCCTCATCGATCTATACGGCCCTAAAGGTATAAGCCGTGGAGGAGTTGTCACTGCATCAAACCCGACACTGTCATGATCACTTCATGGCCACAAATGCAACATAGAATCAGGCCCTACTTTCTTGCCATCATGGAAAAAAATGATAAGTCACAGTACAAGAGAAAGAAATACGGTTGCAACTTAAACTGGCCCTGACCGGAACTGATTCGATCACAAAGATATACAGAAGAAAAGCATACCGACAGGAGACCTTTACGTTCACCAATTACATGAATTATTATTTTTTCTTTTTGTTCTCCGCAGCATCTGCGTGTCCGAGAAGGACCTCTGGCTCTTGCACGAAGTGCACGGAACCCCACCACCAGGAACAAGTTCAGCCCTTGACTGTCCCCATCTCCTACTCGCCGATCCGGTACGTGCCCGTGCAGGTCGACTACGCCCCGCCACCGTATCAAGTGCAAGGAACACCCCGGGCAGCAGCTACCGCCGCCGCAGCCGCCCGTCACCTCTGCCGGATCGCCTCACCGTAGGCCCGCCAATCCACGGGCATTCTCCAAAGTACTGGACTGGGATTTCAGCTGCTGCTGCTGCTGCAGAAAAAACCGGTGGGTCAGCTGTGACCGGGCGAAGTTGCACTGGCACTTGGACCAGCCACGCCCCGATGCGCCGTGTGTCGCCAACTCCAAGGGAGACCGTCTCCATCTACCTCCCCCGACCCCTCCCGTACGCGACAGGCGCTGTCTTTGCTCAGGGCATGAAGAGGAGCGCTTGAAGAAACAAGACTCCTTGACACGGGGTGCTACAGAAGGCCGCTGCTGTATGCATGATGATATCTAAGGTGCTTCACCTCCAGTAGGACGCGTGGTCATAAGGCACGACAACATAATAAAGTAAAGTGTGAATAAACAGATACATTTTGAAAACTAGTTTTTCCCTTGGCAACCTTTTCAGTATGTTATATGGTTCTAGGATAGCACAGTGTGATTTCCATACAAAGGAGGGCACAGTGACCTTACCATTCGTCCGTCTTCTACAGTTGATCTCGGGGAATATAGCCGTAGATTGAATTGATAGAGTCTCTCCCTTCTGAATCGTCCCATTCCTCCTGGGAGCGATGGCGTAGAGGTGGACCTTGCCTACAGCGCCCCTCGCTGCTCTTGTTCCTCTGAACCCCTGTGTCTTCGTCCTTTACCTTCGGCTGTCTGAAAGTTCTTCTTAGGTGCCTGCACAGCAACGCCAGCAGGACCAGAGACGCCACAGCAGGGGCAGCGATGACACACGTACAGAATACTGGAGGTGTCAGTGACGAATGTCTGAGTTTGCGATGCTGAAAGAAGACAAAAGTATTTCTTAAAAAAGGTGTGTATGTGTGCATAATGGTAACTGTTGTCTTTCATTGGAATATCGCAGTCCCACACCAGTCGCCTGCGGTGCACAGCCCCTTCCAACAGATCTCTCCAGGAAGAAACGTTGGATTGTTGTTGGTGCTGCTGCTCCGGTGTGGGTCTGCCATTAGGATGTGGGTGTTGCAAGCAACCAGTCACTGCTTACTACTTCTCCACGTGTGAAGACCACTAGATTGACCTAAATTAGTGCTGACAGGGAGAACGCCAACCCCCCGGACTGTCAAGATCAGAGGTGGGGAGATGGTTCCCTCTGACATCGATCTAGCAGAGTCATCATGTGCAAGTACTTAATGGACCTACCGTGGGTCGCTTGACGCGGGTGTATCGGTTTAACTAGATATCTTATGACAACAAGAACTGTATCAAATAAGAGAGAACTATCTCTCCAGGCTCTCCTACACTGAATAGGCCATGTGTAAAGATGAAACAGACCTCAGCTCGCATTCAGAGTCACAGAAGCCCACTGCATAATGGGACATCCCTTGTCGAAAAAAGTGCCATAGATATATGGGGAGGGGGGGGGCACAACCGCGTGTCCGGCATTGAATACCAAGATACACCAAAGATGATGCCACATCCGAGGTGGCATCGCAGACCCATGCTGCCAGAAACTGTGTGAAAAAGGGGTCGAGATGCCAAATCAGCTCTTTGCGAGGGTTGGCGCAGGCAGGGGGATTCCGGGACTCCACCCTACACCATAAATTGGAAAAAAGAAAAACTCCTGGAGTCGGGTCTACTCACCAAATGAAGGAGAAGGAGGACAAGTGTAGGGCCAATAGACGATAGAGGAGTATGTCTTATTATTGGGAATTCGAGCGAAGATGGTGGGAGCACGTTGTGATCAGGTCTTGTTCTTTTGCCGATCGTTGTCCTAGACGTCCCCCTGGAAGAGTCCTACAGGCGAACCCTCCCGAAAATCGCAACATTGAAGGGACTTTTAGAATCAATCACTGTTCCATTCCCCCATTTGTTCGTTCTGAAGTTGAATTTGACTTGCTTGAGTTCGTTATTGACATCTTGGTGGACAAAGACGTTTGCGACTTGCTTCACGTCCTCTATATTGTAAAACCATATAGCTATCCTGTTCAGGGCCATGCCCGAACGGAAAGGTACTGTGGAGGATTGGGCAATGACTGGTTGTTTGCCACGCCTGCATCCCGGTGGCAGACCCACATCAGAGCAGCAGAACCAACAACAGTCCAGTGTTTCTTCCTGGAGAAATCGGTGGGAAGGGGCTGTGCACCGCAGGCGACTGCTGTGGGCTTCGAAATTCCAATGAAAGACAACAGTCATCATTATGCACACACACACACCTTTTTAAGAAATGGATTTGTCTTCTTTCAGCATCGCAAACTCAGGCATTCGTCACTGACACCTCCAGTATTCTGTACGTGTCATCACTGCCCCTGCTGTGGCGTCTCTGGTCCTGCTGGCGTTGCTGTGCAGGCACCTAAGAAGAACTTTCAGACAGCCGAAGGTAAAGGACGAAGACACAGGGGTTCAGAGGAACAAGAGCAGCGAGGGGCGCTGTAGGCAAGGACCACCTCTACGCCACCGTTCCCAGGAGGAACGGGACGATTCAGAAGGGAGAGACTCTATCAATTCAATCTACGGCTACATTCCCCGAGATTAAGTGAAGAAGACGGACGAATGGTAAGGTCACTGTGCCCTCCTTTGTATGAAAATCACACTGTGCTATCCTAGAACCATATGACAAGCTGAAGAGGTTTCAAGGCAAAAACTACAGTTTTTCAAAATGTAACCATTTATTCACACTTTATTATACAGCCACTGTTGTCATGTCTTGTGCCCACGCGTCCTACTGGCGGTGAAGCACCTTGGACATCATGATGCATACGGCAGAGGCTTTCTGTAGCACCCCGTGTCAAGGAGCCCTGTTTCTTCAAGCGCTCCTCTTCATGCCTGAGCAAAGACAGCGCCTGTCGCTTCCGGGAGGGGTCGGGGTAGGTGCATGGAGACGGTCTCCCTTGGAGTTGGCGACGCACGACGCATCGGGGCGGGACTGGTCCAAGTGCCAGTGCAACTTCGCCCGGTCACAGCTGACCCACCGGTTTTTCCTGCAGCAGCAGCTGAACTCCCAGTCCAGTACCTTAGAGGAGGCCCGTGGGTTTGCGGGTCTACGAGGAGGCAATCCGGCAGAGGCGACGTGTGGCTGCGGCGGCGGCTGCGGTAGCTGCTGCCCGGGGAGCTCCTTGCACTTGATACGGTGGCGGGGCGTAGTCGACGTGCCCGTAGAGCACGGGCACGTATCGGATCGGCGAGTAGGAGATGGGAACAGTTAAGGGCTGAACTTGCTCCTGGTGGTGGGGCTCCGTGCACTTCGTGCAAGAGCCAGAGACCCCTCTCGGACACGCAGATGCTGCGGAGAACAAAAAGAAAAGAAATGATAACACAGGGGAACACTTTTTCAGTAACTTTGAGTTGCATTGGATATTTTAACGGATTTTGAAAGAGTTTTAGGCGCTGATTTCAAATCTGAAATTAGTTTTTCTCTACAAGCTCTAGTTTGTATGCAATTTGAGGTTAATGAAATTGTACATATGTGAACTTGCGTAAACCATGTATAAGCATTTTAACGTCCATACATATAGATAGCTTCTAATATTTTGATCATTCTTCTTTTGTTTCAGTTCAAACATGGCTTCCAGAATGAGACATCATTGCAGAAACAAGCCTGATGCCTTCTGCTACATATGTGGATGCTACACACTCAATCGTCAGAGACGTAACATATCCTTGTTCGTCATGCGTGCCTACAAGGCATATTTTGAAGTTCATCTTGGTGATCAAGACAAGCAATGGGCTCCTCATGTTGTGTGCCACAATTGTGAGGAAATACTTCGAGACTGGACCAAAGGAAAACGCAAAGGTCTGCCTTTTGGAGTTCCAATGATTTGGCGCGAACCCACCAACCATGTAACTGACTGTTATTTCTGCATGGTAAACACAACGGGTGTTGGGAAGAAAAACCGACATAAGATTACGTATCCGAACATTCCCTCAGCTATTCGGCCTGTTCCGCACTCTGAAGAAGTACCTGTTCCAGTTTTCAAAGGCTTGACTTCATTGGACGATAAAGACATTGGACATGATACAAGCCAGCAAGACAGTTGTGACAGTGAATTGTCAGAAAAGTGTTCACAATCGGAGGACTGTTCTTCAGACACTGAACCTTTCCCCGTCCCTAAGCCTCTTCCCCAGGCTGAACTGAATGATTTAGTGCGGGATTTAGGTCTTTCAAAGAAAGCAGCAGAGCTTTTGGCATCAAGATTACAAGGCAGAAATCTTGTTGATCACTCTGTTAAAGTATCATATTTCAGAAAGCGTGACCAGCTTTTTGTGACCTTCTTTTCAAAAGACAGACAGTTTGTTTACTGCCATGACATCCCAGGGCTTCTCAAAGAACTGGTTGTACCTTACTATAGTCCTGCTGAATGGAGACTCTTTTTAGACAGTTCAAAACGCAGTCTAAAGTGTGTTCTTTTACATAATGGCAATGTTTATGGAGCAGTACCTGTCGGTCACTCAGTGCATTTGCGGGAAGACTATGATGATATGAGAATGGTCATGGACTCATTAAAGTATCATGAGCACAATTGGATAATTTGTGTAGACTTAAAGATGGTCAACTTTCTTCTTGGACAACAGAAAGGTTTCACCAAGTTTCCATGTTTCCTCTGTATGTGGGACAGCCGAGCACGAGACAGACATTGGGTCCAGAAGGACTGGCCTATTCGTGACACCCTTGAAGCAGGCATGCCAAATATCATACAAGACCTAATTGTAAACAGAGATAAGATCATCTTTCCTCCTCTTCACATCAAATTAGGTTTGATGAAACAATTTGTCAAGGCACTGGAAACCGAAGGTGAATGTTTCCAACACATCATCACAGCTTTACCAGGGTTATCATTTGAGAAGATCAAAGCAGGCGTGTTTGATGGCCCACAGATTCGAACCCTAATTCGTGATGATCAGTTTGTTGCTAAGATGACCGCTTTAGAAAGGGCAGCATGGTTATCCTTTGTGGCAGTCGTTCAGAACTTCCTTGGAAACAATAAGGCGGAGAACTACAGTGAACTTGTGAACAGAATGCTCCTCGCTTTTCGTGATCTCGGGTGCAACATGAGCATCAAGCTTCATTTTTTGAACAGCCACCTTGATCAGTTCCCTGACAACCTGGGGGCTGTGAGTGACGAACAAGGAGAACGATTCCACCAAGACCTAAAGATCATGGAAGAACGCTACCAAGGGCGCTGGGACAAAAGTATGATGGCTGACTACTGCTGGAGCATTAAACGAAATTGCCCAGATGAAATGTACAAACGCAAAAGTTACAAACGCAAATTCCTGCCTGAAAAAAATACACAAAGAAATTGATAAGCTTCCATCAGCTGTGGTGATGTTCTGAAGGATGCTAATCTAACTTTGGGATAGATGTTCTGTTAATGTTCTGTTTCTTTTGCCTTAATAAATGTACAGAAATGGCTTTCATACTGTTTTAAGATTCAAGTGAACAAAAGAATTGTGGCTGATATTGCAATTTCCTATAATAACGAAAATTTAAAAAATAAATAAAAATGTCAAATTGCATAAAATCTGTAGCTTGCAGACAAAACCCGACTTCAGATTTGAAATCAGCACACTCAAGTTGACTATAGAAAAGTCTTTTTTTAAATGCAACGAAATGAGTGTTCCCCAGTGTAATTCATGTAACGAGTGAACCAAAAGGTCTCCTGTCGGTATGCTTTTCCTCTGTATATCTTTGTTATCGAATCCGGTCCGGTCAGGTCTAGTTTAAGTTGCAACCGTATTTTTTTCTTTTGTATTGTGACATATATATATATTTTTTCCATGATGGCAAGAGAGTAGGGCCTGATTCTATGTTGCACTTGTGGCTATGAAGTGATCATGAGAGTGTCGGGTTTGATGCAGTGACAACTCCTCCACGGCCAATACCTTTAGGGTCGTATAGATCGATGAGGAAGCGAGGCGACATTTTGCAAACTGGAGCCATGATTCGGTCTTCTCTCGGACAGGAAGAAAGATATCCTTCTCTCTGGGGGTGGTGTCTTCAATTCCACTAGGACTGTGTTGTCTCCGTCAGGCAAGGTCTGGTATATATATATACAGCGAGCGCCCGCCTCCCAGCCTGCAATCATTTGACGTCATAGTGACGTCATAACGTTGTTTACTACCTGTGTCGTAAAGGTTCGTTTATTATCCTCATTGGATCGGTCCAGCGTCTCTGCTTCGAGGACAGATATATTCCCAAACGTGCATAGTTCCTGGTCGTTGAAATCAACAAGACTTGTAGGAAGGTTTATATGAAATGTACACAAGTGTCTACGTCACCGGGCAATTTTTTGTTAAAAAATGGAGCAGCGACCAAACGAAGAGTTATGGAAGACGCACCAAGTTCATAAAGTTGTCGGTGGACAAGTTCAAACAAGCTCATGCTCTGACAGAAAATGGACAATAACACAGGGGAGACGTGACGATGTCGGTCGATCGTTGAAGCCAGTTGCAACAAGCTGTCCCTGGAGGTAAGCTCGACGCCACTTCAGTTTTAAGTCCCACCAGCGCTTCTGTCTAGTGTGTCCATTTCCAAATTTCCAAAAAGGATGACACTGCACATCGATTATTATAATATATATATATATATATATATATATATATATATATTATATATATATATATATATATATATATATATATATATATGTAAGGAGGACACTGCATATCATTAAAAAATATATATATATATATATATTATCAGTGTATTTGGGTAGGAGTTTTTCTCTAATGCATATATCATTGAAAGTGATGGCTAGTTTTGCATTAATTATTTTCTTATAGGTATTTTCCATATACCTTATTATAGATTTATGTTCCTTAGAAAGGAAATTTATGACTTGGCTGTATGTAGTCATATTAGCTAGATCGCGATTTCGGGTTCTAGACCCTTCTTCAGTAGCTATTGGGATGTACTATCTTATAGGATAAGAACTAATCCGATGAGTCTAATGAAAGTTCTGAGTTTTATACTAAGCCTTCAAACTGGCTGATCATACTAGGGGAGGTCACCCGGTATTCGGGCAGTGACGAAATGTCACGTGCACTAGGAGAGCCTCCGGGTGCGTGTTGTGGCGGAATTTTGTCTCGTGTTAACACTGGTGGTGTTTTGTCCCATATTGGCGTTTGTGGTGTTATGTCTCGTGTTTGGATTTGCACCAGTTTGCCTCATGCTTGGGAGGGCTCTAAGGTCGTCTGCTTGTTTATTTAGTTCTGGGCTTAACTCTTTAATATATAATGCTTCTAAAATTGGGAGCCGTCTATCGTCAGTACAGAAATCCAAAATTTCAGTGTTTTCCTCTAGGTTCTCTCTTGATAGTGTTATGCCATGTGCTATGCCATGACCATAAGGCCTACACTAGGCAGCTCCGTATCCATCACCACCTGTCATCCCCATCCATAAAGTTGTCTAATCGTTTTTTAAAACAACTGATAGTTTCAGCGCTTACTATATGGTTACTAAGTTTATTCCATTCATCGACCACCCTATTAGTAAACCAATTCTTGCTTATTTTCCGGCGTGAGGTTGCGCCGGATGGAGGAGAAAGTGCTCAAAAGGAGGACGTCTGGCCACCCAACTTCTGTCCCTGCGGTCAGCGGATCTACAACAGAACGTCGAAAGACAGAATGTCGACACGGCAGATGGTTGAATAAGACATAATGTCGGAATATGCATTTCACTGACTATTCAGTCATGTGTGCCTTTTATATTAGTGGCACTTGACCAATCATGACTAAAAGAGGTTGTTTGAAGATGGATATTGTTTTAAAGAAAATCTAACTCCGCAATAAAGATCGAATTTCTCAAACCACTCGACCCATTATGGCCGCCAGGCATGATTTTCTTCTTTAACATAACAATGAAGATAAAACAACTTAAACATGGCACTGAACAAAAGATAGCTATATGGCTCTACATTGTAGAGTACGAGAAGCAAGTCGCAAACGTCTTTGTCCACCAAGATGTCAATAACAAACTCAAGCAAGTCAAATTCAACTTCAGAACGAACAAATGGGGGAATGGAACAGTGATTGATTCTAAAAGTCCCTTCAATGTTGCGATTTTCGGGAGGGTTCGCCTGGAGTACTCTGGAGGACTCTTCTAGGGGGTCGTCTAGGACAACAATCGGCAAAAGAACAAGACCTGGTCACAACGTGCTCCCACCATGGGGGCAAGGCAACCTCACCATCTTCGCTCGAATTCCCAATAATAAGACATACTCCTCTATCGTCTATTGGCCCTACACTTGTCCTCCTGCT
This sequence comes from Oratosquilla oratoria, assembly GCF_046742065.1. Classification (NCBI taxonomy): domain Eukaryota; kingdom Metazoa; phylum Arthropoda; class Malacostraca; order Stomatopoda; family Squillidae; genus Oratosquilla; species Oratosquilla oratoria. Next base: position 38,124,757 of record NC_134805.1, on the reverse strand, counting down.
CCTTCAACTGGTGAGTAGACCCGACTCCAGGAGTCTTTCTTTTTTCCAATTTATGGTGTTGGGTGGAGTCCCGGAATCCCCCTGCCTGCGCCAACCCTCGCATAGAGCTGATTTGGCATCTCGACCCCTTTTCCACACAGTTTCTGGCAGCATGGGTCTGCGGTGCCACCTCGCATGTGGCATCATCCTTGGTGTATCTTGGTATTCAATGCCGGACACGCGGCTGTGCCCCCCCCCTCCCCATATATCTATGGCACTTTTTTCGACAAGGGATGTCCCATTATGCAGTGGGCTTCTGTGACTCTGAATGCGAGCTGAGCTCTGTTTCATCTTTGCACATGGCCTATTCAGTGTAGGAGAGCCTGGAGAGCTGGTTCTCTCATATTTGACACAGTTCTTGTAGTCATAAGATAGTCAACCCGGTACACCCGCGTCAAGCGACCCACGGCAGGTCCATTAAAGGGGTTGGCGTTCAGCCTTCGATCTGATATCAGGATCTCCCTGTCAGCACTAATTTAGGTCAATCTAATGGTCTTCACACGTGAAGAAGTAGTAAGCAGTGAGTGGTTGCTTGCCACACCTACATCCTGGTGGCAGACCCACATCAGAGCAGCAGCACCAACAAGAGTCCAACGTTTCTTCCTGGAGAGATCTGTTGGAAGGGGCTGTGCACCGCAGGCGACTGGTGTGGGACTGGGAGATTCCAATGAAAGACAACAGTTATCATTATGCACATATACACACCTTTTTAAGAAATACTTTTGTCCTCTTTCAGCATCGCAAACTCAGACATTCGTCAATGACACCTCCAGTATTCTGTACGTGTGTCATCGCTGCCCCTGCTGTGGCGTCTCTGGTCCTGCTGGCGTTGCTGTGCAGGCACCTAAGAAGAACTTTCAGACAGCCGAAGGTAAAGGACGAAGACACAGGGGTTCAGAGAAATAAGAGCAGCGAGGGGCGCTGTAGGCAAGGACCACCTCTACGCCACCGCTCCCAGGAGGAACGGGACGATTCAGAAGGGAGAGACTCTATCAATTCAATCTACGGCTACATTCCCCGAGATTAAGTGAAGAAGACGGATGAATGGTAAGGTCACTGTGCCCTCCTTTGTATGGAAATCACATTGTGCTATCCTAGAACCATATGACAAGCTGAAGAGGTTTCAAGGGAAAAACTACAGTTTTCAAAATGTAACCATTTATTCACACTTTATTATACAGCCACTGTTGTCATGTCTTGTGCCCACGCGTCCTACTGGCGGTGAAGCACCTTGGACATCATGATGCATACGGCAGAGGCTTTCTGTAGCACCCCGTGTCAAGGAGCCCTGTTTCTTCAAGCGCTCCTCTTCATGCCTGAGCAAAGACAGCGCCTGTCGCTTCCGGGAGGGGTCGGGGTAGGTGCATGGAGACGGTCTCCCTTGGAGTTGGCGACGCACGACGCATCGGGGCGGGACTGGTCCAAGTGCCAGTGCAACTTCGCCCGGTCACAGCTGACCCACCGGTTTTTCCTGCAGCAGCAGCTGAACTCCCAGTCCAGTACCTTAGAGGAGGCCCGTGGGTTTGCGGGTCTACGAGGAGGCAATCCGGCAGAGGCGACGTGTGGCTGCGGCGGCGGCTGCGGTAGCTGCTTGCACTTGATACGGTGGCGGGGCGTAGTCGACGTGCCCGTAGAGCACGGGCACGTATCGGATCGGCGAGTAGGAGATGGGAACAGTTAAGGGCTGAACTTGCTCCTGGTGGTGGGGCTCCGTGCACTTCGTGCAAGAGCCAGAGACCCCTCTCGGACACGCAGATGCTGCGGAGAACAAAAAGAAAAGAAATGATAATTCATGTAACGAGTGAACCAAAAGGTCTCCTGTCGGTATGCTTTTCCTCTGTATATCTTTGTTATCGAATCCGGTCCGGTCAGGTCTAGTTTAAGTTGCAACCGTATTTCTTTCTTTTGTATTGTGACATATATATATATTTTTTCCATGATGGCAAGAGAGTAGGGCCTGATTCTATGTTGCACTTGTGGCTATGAAGTGATCATGACAGTGTCGGGTTTGATGCAGTGACAACTCCTCCACGGCCAATACCTTTAGGGTCGTATAGATCGATGAGGGAGCGAGGCGACATTTTGCAAACTGGAGCCATGATTCGGTCTTCTCTAGGACAGGAAGAAAGATATCCTTCTCTCTGGGGGTGGTGTCTTCAATTCCACTAGGACTGTGTTGTCTCCGTCAGGCAAGGTCTGGTATATATATATACAGCGAGCGCCCGCCTCCCAGCCTGCAATCATTTGACGTCATAGTGACGTCATAACGTTGTTTACTACCTGTGTCGTAAAGGTTCGTTTATTATCCTCATTGGATCGGTCCAGCGTCTCTGCTTCGAGGACAGATATATTCCCAAACGTGCATAGTTCCTGGTCGTTGAAATCAACAAGACTTGTAGGAAGGTTTATATGAAATGTACACAAGTGTCTACGTCACCGGGCAAATTTTTTGTTCAAAAATGGAGCAGCGACCAAACGAAGAGTTATGGAAGACGCACCAAGTTCATAAAGTTGTCGGTGGACAAGTTCAAACAAGCTCATGCTCTGACAGAAAATGGACAATAACACAGGGGAGACGTGACGATGTCGGTCGATCGTTGAAGCCAGTTGCAACAAGCTGTCCACCGATCATCCGTTCAAGCACTCCCTGGAGGCAAGCTCGACGCCACTGCAGTTTTAAGTCCCACCAGCGCTTCTGTCTAGTGTGTCCATTTCCAAATTTCCAATAAGGAGGACACTGCACATCGATTATTATAATATATATATATATATATGTATATATATATATATATATATATATATATATATGAGTATATATATATATATTATATATATTTATATATTGTACATTATATAAATAATATATATATGTATATTGTATACTATATATATATATATATATATATATATATATATATATATATATATAAGGAGGACACTGCATATCATTAAAAAAAAAAAAAAAAAATATATATATATATATATTATCAGTGTATTTGGGCAGGAGTTTTTCTCTAATGCATATATCATTGAAAGTGATGGCTAGTTTTGCATTAATTATTTTCTTATAGGTATTTTCCATATACCTTATTATAGATTTATGTTCCTTAGAAAGGAAATTTATGACTTGGCTGTATGTAGTCATATTAGCTAGATCGCGATTTCGGGTTCTAGACCCTTCTTCAGTAGCTATTGGGATGTACTATCTTATAGGATAAGAATTAATCCGATGAGTCTAATGAAAGTTCTGAGTTTTATACTAAGCCTTCAAACTGGCTGATCATACTAGGGGAGGTCACCCGGTATTCGGGCAGTGACGAAATGTCACGTGCACTAGGAGAGCCTCCGGGTGCGTGTTGTGGCGGAATTTTGTCTCGTGTTTACACTGGTGGTGTTTTGTCCCATATTGGCGTTTGTGGTGTTATGTCTCGTGTTTGGATTTGCACCAGTTTGCCTCACGCTTGGGAGGGCTCTAAGGTCGTCTGCTTGTTTATTTAGTTCTGGGCTTAACTCTTTAATATATAATGCTTCTAAAATTGGGAGCCGTCTATCGTCAGTACAGAAATCCAAAATTTCAGTGTTTTCCTCTAGGTTCTCTCTTGATAGTGTTATGCCATGTGCTATGCCATGTGCTATGCCATGACCATAAGGCCTACACTAGGCAGCTCCGTATCCATCACCACCTGTCATCCCCATCCATAAAGTTGTCTAATCGTTTTTTAAAACAACTGATAGTTTCAGCGCTTACTATATGGTTGCTAAGTTTATTCCATTCATCGACCACCCTATTAGTAAACCAATTCTTGCCTATTTTCCGGCGTGAGGTTGCGCCGGATGGAGGACAAAGTGCTCAAAAGGAGGACGTCTGGCCACCCTACTTCTGTCCCTGCGGTCAGCGGGTCTACAACAGAACGTCGAAAGACAGAATGTCGACACGACAGATGGTCGAATAAGACATAATGTCGGAATATGCATTTCACTGACTATTCAGTCATGTGTGCCTTTTATATTAGTGGCACTTGACCAATCATGACTAAAAGAGGTTGTTTGAAGATGGATATTGTTTTAAAGAAAATCTAACTCCGCAATAAAGATCGAATTTCTCAAACCACTCGACCCATTATGGCCGCCAGGCATGATTTTCTTCTTTAACATAACAATGAAGATAAAACAACTTAAACATGGCACTGAACAAAAGATAGCTATATGGCTCTACATTGTAGAGTACGAGAAGCAAGTCGCAAACGTCTTTGTCCACCAAGATGTCAATAACAAACTCAAGCAAGTCAAATTCAACTTCAGAACGAACAAATGGGGGAATGGAACAGTGATTGATTCTAAAAGTCCCTTCAATGTTGCGATTTTCGGGAGGGTTCGCCTGGAGTACTCTGGAGGACTCTTCTAGGGGGTCGTCTAGGACAACAATCGGCAAAAGAACAAGACCTGGTCACAACGTGCTCCCACCATGGGGGCAAGGCAACCTCACCATCTTCGCTCGAATTCCCAATAATAAGACATACTCCTCTATCGTCTATTGGCCCTACACTTGTCCTCCTACTCCTTCAACTGGTGAGTAGACCCGACTCCAGGAGTCTTTTTTTTTTCCAATTTATGGTGTTGGGTGGAGTCCCGGAATCCCCCTGCCTGCGCCAACCCTCGCATAGAGCTGATATTGGCATCTCGACCCCTTTTCCACACAGTTTCTGGCAGCATGGGTCTGCGGTGCCACCTCGCATGTGGCATCATCCTTGGTGTATCTTGGTATTCAATGCCGGACACGCGGCTGTGCCCCTCCCCCTCCCCATATATCTATGGCACTTTTTTCGACAAGGGATGTCCCATTATGCAGTGGGCTTCTGTGACTCTGAATGCGAGCTGAGCTCTGTTTCATCTTTGCACATGGCCTATTCAGTGTAGGAGAGCCTGGAGAGCTGGTTCTCTCATATTTGACACAGTTCTTGTAGTCATAAGATAGTCAGTCCGGTACACCCACGTCAAGCGACCCACGGCAGGTCCATTAAAGGGGTTGGCGTTCAGCCTTCGATCTGATATCAGGATCTCCCTGTCAGCACTAATTTAGGTCAATCTAATGGTCTTCACACGTGGAGAAGTAGTAAGCAGTGATTGGTTGCTTGCCACACCTACATCCTGGTGGCAGACCCACATCAGAGCAGCAGCACCAAAAACAGTCCAACGTTTCTTCCTGGAGAGATCTGTTGGAAGGGGCTGTGCACCGCAGGCGACTGGTGTGGGACTGGGAGATTCCAATGAAAGACAACAGTTATCATTATGCACACATACACACACCTTTTTAAGAAATACTTTTGTCCTCTTTCAGCATCGCAAACTCAGACATTCGTCAATGACACCTCCAGTATTCTGTACGTGTGTCATCGCTGCCCCTGCTGTGGCGTCTCTGGTCCTGCTGGCGTTGCTGTGCAGGCACCTAAGAAGAACTTTCAGACAGCCGAAGGTAAAGGACGAAGACACAGGGGTTCAGAGAAATAAGAGCAGCGAGGGGTGCTGTAGGCAAGGACCACCTCTACGCCACTGCTCCCAGGAGGAACGGGACGATTCAGAAGGGAGAGACTCTATCAATTCAATCTACGGCTACATTCCCCGAGATTAAGTGAAGAAGACGGACGAATGGTAAGGTCACTGTGCCCTCCTTTGTATGAAAATCACATTGTGCTATCCTAGAACCATATGACAAGCTGAAGAGGTTTCAAGGGAAAAACTACAGTTTTCAAAATGTAACCATTTATTCACACTTTATTATACAGCCACTGTTGTCATGTCGTGTACCCAGGCGTCCTACTGGCGGTGAGGCACCTCGGACATCATCATGCATACGGCAGGGGCCTTCTGTAGCACCCCGTGTCAAGGAGCCCTGTTTCTTCAAGCGCTCCTCTTCATGCCCAAACGAAGACAGCGCCTGTCGCGTCCGGGAGGGATCGGGGGAGGTGGATGGAGACGGTCTCCCTTGGAGTTGGCGACGCACGGCGCATCGGGGCGGGGTTGGTCCAAGTGCCAGTGCAACTTCGCCCGGTCACAGCTGACCCACCGGTTTTTCCTGCAGCAGCAGCAGCAGCTGGACTCCCAGTCCAGTACTTCGGAGAATGCCCGTGGATTGGCGTGTCTACGGTGAGGCGATCCGGCAGAGGCGACGTTCGGGTGCGGCGGCTGCTGCGGTAGCTGCTGCCCGGGGAGCTCCTTGCACTTGATACGGTGGCGGGGCGTAGTCGACCTGCCCGTAGAGCACGGGCACGTACCGGATCGGCGAGTAGAAGATGGGGACAGTCAAGGGCTGAACTTGTTCCTGGTGGTGGAGTTCCGTGCACTTCGTGCAAGAGCCAGAGGCCCTTCTCGGACATGCAGATGCTGCAGAGAGAGAGAGAGAAAAAAATAATTTATGTAATGAGTGCATATCTTTGTGATCGAATCAGTTCCGGTCAGGGCTAGTTGAAGTTGCAATCGATTTTCTTTCTCTTGTACTGTGACTTATAATTTTTTTCCATGATGCTAAGTAAGTTGAGCCTGATTCTATGTTGCATTTGTGGCTATGAAGTGATCATGACTGTCGGGTTTGATGCACTGTCAACTCCTCCGCGGCCAATACCTTTAGGGTCGTATAGATCGGTGAGGGAGCGAGGCGACATTCTGCAAACTGGAGCCATGATTCGGTCGTCTCTCGGACAGGAAGAAAGATATCGTTCTCTCTGGGGGTGGTGTCTTCAATTCCACTAGGTCTGTGTTGTCTCCGTCAGGCAATGTCTAGTATATATATACAGCTGAGCGCCCGCCTCCCAGCCTGCAATCATTTGACGTCATAGTGACGTCATAACGTTGTTTACTACCTGTGTCGTAAAAGTTCGTTTATTATTCTCATTGGATCGGTCCAGCGTCTCTGCTTCGAAGACAGATATACCTCCAAACGTGCATAGTTCCTGGTCGTTGAAATCAACAAGACTTGTAGGAAGGTTTATATGAAATGTGCACAAGTGTCTACTTCACCGGGCAAATCTTTTGTTAAAAAATGGAGCCCAGATCAAACGAAGAGTTATGGAAGACGCACCAAGTGCACTACGTTGTCGGTGGACAAGTTCAAACAAGCTCATGCTCTCACAGAAAATGGACAATAACACAGGGGAGACGTGACGATGTCGGTCGATAGTTGAAGCCAGTTGCAAATAGCTGTCCACCGATCATCCGTTCAAGCATTCCCTGGAGAGAAGGTTGACGCCGCTGTAGTTTTGATTTGAGTCCCACCAGCGCTTTTGTCCCAGTGGTCAGCATGGCGCCGATAATGGCGACTGCTGCGGAAGTCGGATAACAGTGTGGGCGATTTCTTCAACGGCAGCAATGATACATCAGGTGTGCATTGGACGAGGTGGCTGCAGTCTTAGAAGGAAGGCGAGAAGGGTCATCTCAGGATAAAAGTGTGAAGAGTAGATAAGGAGCACAGTCTCTTGAAGTGAGAGGGTAGTTGTTGTTGTTGTTGTGAGCGAGGTGGAGAAGAAAGTGAGAAAGGCAGTTGCGAGGGTAAGCAGGACCTTCGAGTCGAAGGTGTAATAATATCGTCAGAGGATTTCCGCAAGGGCAGGTGCTGGGGATGCCGGGAGACACAGGGAAGCCGTGGACGGAACGAGAATGCAGTTCCACAGAGAAGCTCTGATAAGGCTTATCTGTAGTACGAGTCACAAATAAACTCAGACTAAGTTGATGGAAGGCACAGATATTCACTCGTCAAACGACTGACGGTGTGACGTTGTCTGAAGCAGGATGTTCTTCGAATGTTGGGTTTCATGCCTTCAAATTTGGTGCAGCTCGGATATATAACAGCTTGCCATTGCACATTGGAAAGATGAATTTAAAAATGGAGCTAGAGTTGAATGCTATTTTATTTCCCAAGTGCTATGATGAGTGAGACTAAGTAGAGAGGGAAGGGCGAGTGTGAGTTTGGGAGTGTAGTTTGAAGGTTGTCAGGGGTGAAGAGAGGGCGAGGGAGAAAAAGGGTGGCTATACTAGTAAGTGAAGAGATAGGTCAACGTGTAGTGGGGTGGAAGGAGGTTTCTTCAAAGTTAATGTGGATGAAGGTGAAACTGGGAAAGATGTGGGTGTTTGTAAGTGCATATGGGCCTGGTAGTGAGAAGAGTGTAGAAGAAATGGAGGTTTTTTGAATAAATTTAAAAGAGTGCATAGAGGTATTAGGGAGGATCGTCAATGTAGTAGTATTGGGAGACCTTAATGCTAGGGTAGGAAATAAACCAATTGACGGAGTGGTTGGGAAATGTGGAATTCCAGGAAAGAATCGTAGTGCAGAGTTGGTGATGGAGATGTGTTTAGAAAGAGAGTTAATGATAGCAAATACAGTGTTTCGGAAGAAAGTCAAGCGGGTGGTGGATGGAAGGGTGGTATATAGAGCGTTAATGGACTATGTAGTGGTAGATAGGAGTATAATAGGAAGAATTAAGGATGTACATGTTCTAGGGGGACAGAGTGGGGGCATATAAAATAATTTTTTGGTGGAAGGTAAGTTGAGAGTGGAGGATAGATGGAGAAAGAGGAAAAGAACAAAAGGTAGGGAGGTGCTTAGAGTGAACTCTTTAAATGAGAAGGAAAAGGAGAAGGAGTACAAGAATAAGCTGAGAGAGGAGTGGGATTGAAGGATAGAGTAAAACTAGGAGTGGAGGAGGAATGGGGATGGTTCAAGGAGGGAGTCACAAAGTGTGCAAAGATGGTGTGTGAAACAAGAAGGAAAGGAGGAAATAGAAGGAAGGGTAGTGGGTGGTGGAATGAGGAAACAAAGAAGGTTGTGGAAGAGAAGAAGCGAGGTTTCACAAATTGGTTACAAAATAGGACGAGGGAGTCATATGAGAGGTACAAAGAAAAGAAAAGAGAAGTAAAGCACAAGGTAAAGGAGGCAAAGAGGAGAGCAGATGTGAAATGGGGTAAGAGTATGACAGAAAGTTTTGAAAGTAATAAAAAGATATTTTGGAATGAAATCAAGAGAGAAAGAGGAGGCGAATCAAGTAGAGAAGAAAAGGTAAAGGGTGCAGATGGAGAGATGATAATGGAAGAGAAGGCAGTAAGAGGAAGAAGGGCAAGATATTTTAGAGAGTTGCTAAATGTGAAGGAGGATAGGGAGGGAAAGATAGTTGCAGTGGGAAGTGCTAAGAAAATGACTGTGATGAGTGAGGAAAATGTTGTTAAGATGATGAGAGCAGGTAAGGCACCTGGTCTGGATGGATGCCATGTAGAATGTCTAAAACGTGGAGGTACAGTGATGGTGGAATGGCTGGTGAGGTTATTTAATGTTTGCTGGAGAGAAGGTAGAGTGCCGGAGGACTGGAGGAGTGCCTGTATAGTTCCACTTTACAAGGGAAAAGGGGACAAGTGTGAGTGTAGTAGTTTCAGAGGGATTAGTTTGTTAAGTATGTTGGGAAGGCTTATGGGAGGATCTTGTTTGAGAGAATTAAGAAAGGAACAGAAGGAGTAATTGGTGAAGAACAGTGTGGATTTAGGACAGGTAGAGGTTGTGTAGATTAGATTTTTTGTGGTAAGACATATATGTGAGAAAGCTATACGAAAAGCTATACGAAAAAGTAAGGATATTTCTGGGCTTTTATGGATCTGGAAAAGGCTTGTGACAGGGTAGATAGGAAGGCACTGTAGGAGGTTTTGCAGATATATGGGATAGGAGGAAAGCTTTTAGGAGCTCTCAGGAGTTTTTATGAGAGTAGTAGATCATGTGTCAGAATTAGAAATGGAGAGAGTGAGTGGTTCGAGGTAAGGGTGGGACTTCGTCAGGGATGTGTTATGTCGCCCTGGTTGTTCAATCTTTAAATGGATGGGATGGTGCGAGAGGTAAATGTAAAGGTAGTGGGTCAGGGATTGGAGATGGTTAAAGAAAATGGAGAAAAGTGGGAAGTTTGCGGATGACACTGCACATTTAGCAGGATCGGAGGAGGGACTGAGGAAGTTGGTGACAGTTTGGGTGAGTGTGTGAAAAAGGAAAGTTTCAGATAAATGTAGGTAAAAGTAAGGTGATGAAATGTAAAAGGGGTGAAAGTGGCAGCAGACTGGAAGTGAGCATTAAGGGAGAGCGACTGGAGGAAATGGATAGTTATAGATACTTGGGTGCGAATATGGCAGGAAAGGGTGGAGTGGAGGTGGAGGAAGAATGTAGATTGAGAGAAGCGAGTAAATGCCTAGGTGAATTAAAAAAGTGTAATGAGAAATAAACATCTGGGAATAGATGGTAAAAGGAGACTGTATGAAGGAGTGATTGTGCCGACAGCACTGTATGGGGCAGAAACATGGAACATAAGAGAGGAAGAGAGAAGGAATTTGAATGTGTTTGAGATGAGGTGTCTGAGAAGTATGATGGGGGTTACTAGGGTAGAGTGAGACATGAGGTGAAAAGGAGAACGGGGGTGGAAAGGGAGTTGGGAGATAGGGTTGATGAAAGAGTATTGGGATGGTTTGGACACATGGAAAGAATGAGTGAAGAAAGACTAGTAAAAGAGGTATGGAAGGCAGATGTGGAGTGAACATGAGGGGGCGACCTAGGATGAGATGGATGGATGGGGTGAAGGGGGCTTTGGGAAAGAGGGGAATGTCTGTTGAGGAAGGACGGGAGAGGACAGAAGACAGGGGTGAATGGAAAATGGTTGCATATAGATGGTGCTGTAATACATAAGGTGGAATGGGTGGGGGAACGGGGGTGAGGTAGTGTGTGTGAGCAAAATTTGACGTAGCCCGAAGGGATTCCTCCCCATCTTCTTTTCTGCATGAGGGGACGGAGAGGGCGGGGGTCGCCGATTTAATGAAGCGGCCTTGCTGTGGATGAGCTGTGTCCTGCGACAATGCTTCTGACCCAGGGCAGTGGACAAGGTACAGGGTGACCCGTCATCCAGGAGGTGCCAAGATAAGAGGGAGGGTAGAAGGTGGAGGGGAGTGTATTGGGGATGGAATGGGTGGAATGTTTATTATGCCTTTGTTTTTCGGCTACCTCCCTTGTAAGGGGGAAAAGCCTTTGGTATATGTATGTATGTATGCATGCTATGATCTCGATGACTTGACAATCAGTGAAGAATGAGCTCTCTGATTTGTTGTAATATGTCTTCTTTTTTTAGCTGTACTTTTCAAGTTTTGGGTAGTTTTATTTCTAATATTTGCTTTATATCTGTCAGTTTTGGCTGAGTTTATTTCTGGTATAAGCTTTGCAACATGTATGTATAAGTTAAGAAAAAATGTCAATCCTACAGAGCGCTCAGGCGTACTAAGGCCACATAGACAATAAGAACAATTAACAACGAAATAAAAGATTCCGTTGTTTCTTATTCCCACCACCTGTCATGGGCCATGCCTACACTTCGCCCCCCTCCACCCCCATCACCAAGTGGGGAGAGATTCAATTACTCAAGTTGTCATGAGGAAATTATGAGCCATAACTCACAGTCAAACCAATCAAGATAACTTTTGCCGTCTTGTTCTCTTGCATGATACCGTCGGCAATTGTAATTGTTATTTCGAACTATGTGTTCTTTTCATTATCTGCACTTCATGTATATTGATTCAATGCCAAATAAATTTATTATTATTATCATTATTATTATTATTATTATTATTATTATTATTATTATTATTATTATTATTATCATTATTATTATCATTATTGATTATTGTTATTATTATTATTATTATTATTATTAATATTATTATTATTATTATTATTATTATTATTATTACTATAATTATTATTATTATTATTGTTATTATTATTATTATTATTATTATTATTATTATTATTATTATTATTATTATTATTATTACTATTATTATTATTACTATTATTATTATTATCATTATTATTATTATTATCATATTATCATCATCATCATCATCATCATCATTATTATTATTATTATTATTATTATTATTATTATTATTACTATTATTATTATTATTATTATTATTATCATTATTAGTAGTATTATTATAATTATTATCAATCATTATTATTATTATTATTATTATCATTATTATTATCATTATTATTATTATCATTATCATTATTATTATTATTATTACTACTATCATCACTTTTCGGCGCTTTACCGTCAACTCCGTTGTTGTGGCGAAAAAAAAAAAACGAATAGAAAGAACAGAATGAAATAAAATAAAATATCAATAGATACATTAAATTAATAGATAAAAAAACAATGATAAGATAAACAAATAAATAAACAGATAAGCAAAAGATACAAGATACAGAATAAAGAAAATTACTGGATAGATAAAACAGACAAATTAATGAATAACAGCATATTTAGCGGTAATGTCAATCTGGCAACTTCTTTCCTCTGACGTCATAGCGACGTCACATCTTTACCTGTCTGAAAGATTCACTTTTATTCGTCAATTCAGTTCTTCCAGCTCCTACATATGATGCTGGGCAGTGTATTCTTTTTCTTATCGATATATAATTCTTGGTTCATACATTCTGAGAGAGTAAGTGAAAAATGCCCCACGAACAAATATAATTTTCAGAATTGCCGTAAAAAAAAAAAAAAAAAAACGGAAACAAATGAAATATCTGTTTCAATACTCAACCACATTGGTGAACATGTTGGCACATATCCGACGACGTCAACATAGAAAACGTTTAACATTACCAGGGTGACTATTATATTAATCCTCGAAAAACTGCATTTTGTTGATCCAACCTGTGGGATTTCTCCTCAGGGAACTGTTCCGGATTTCAGAGAGAAATTTACCTTTTGGTACTCATAATCAAGAAACAAGTTTCCCTATCTAACTAATTCCCTAACGAAAGTTCTTTCTAATATACTAATTGTTATGTTATCTCTACTATCCAATATTTTTTTTGAGTATTTGAAAATAATAAACAGGAACTTTACTCTTTGGAGAGTACCGGACGCTGTGTGTGTATATACACACACACATGCACGTACAAACACACACACACACACACACACACACACACACACACACACACACACACACACACACACACACACACACACACACACACACACACACACACACACACACATGATCGTTGAATTGACGGCGAAGATTGGAACTCCGGAAAAAACCCCGCAATTTTCATGGATTTCAACTATAAGGAAGTACCTTTTTGTATTATTAGGGAAGGAGAAAGCTCGTGGTGTAGTAGAACGGTAATGAAAGGGGAGAAGGGGAGGGATTACTGAGGGAAATGGAAGGAAATGAGGAGGGAGACGAACGGGCTCCCCCTGACAGCAGAAAAAATGTAAACAAGAGGTCTGCTGACGACACAGAGGAAATCGAAAATATCAGTAAAAACATTATGGTTAGAAATATAGATAAGAGCAACACAATGGAAAGTGAAAATAATAATTTCCATGGATTTAATGAAGAGGGGGGGGGGATGCCAACCTCCCCCGATTAGTAAGTCTAGAAGAAAAACTAGAGAAAATGACCGAACATTGGGAAAGTAGGTTCGGTCAACTTCCAAGGATAGCACAGAGGGTTGGTAAATTGGAAGAGTTAAAGAAGGAGAACCAAACCCTAAGGAAATAGAAGAATTAAAAAGAAGTAAAAGATGAGAATGAAGAATTAAAGAGGAATAATAAAGAGAATAAATAATCCATAGCAAAAGAAGTACAGGTTTGTATTAAAGATATAGTATCACAATAGATGAAAGATCAAACTATAGACACAATTATTAAAGTGATGAGGGAGGAAGAGAATAGTGAGAGACTTAGCGGATAAAAAGAAATGTATAATTATATTGGGAATGGAAGAGAAATATAATACAAATTGGACTACAAGAATAAAGTAGGAGAAGGAAAAAGTAAATAAGATATTGGAAGTAGTTCAAGAAGATGGAGCAGAAACAGGAAAAGAAATAGAAGAAATATATAGACTAGGGAAATACAATACAGATAAGACCAGACTAATTAGGATAAAATTCAGGTCACAAACAACTGCAGAGAATATCTTAGAAAAAAACAGGGAAACTAGCAAACAGTGAACAATCTAAACAGATATGGATAAAAAGAGAAATGAACAAAGAGGAAAGAGAGGATGAGAAAGCAAAAAGACAAGAAGCTAAGGAAAAAAACAGAGAAGAACAGAAACAAAAAAAGAGAAATTGTATTGGAAAGTAGTGAATATGAAAGTGAGAAAATGGTACATAGCAGAGAAAAACGGAAGGGGGACAGAAAACACGATGGAAGTAGTAGAAAATGAAAATGTCTTACACAAATATAGACAGCTTAATAACAAGCTTGAACGAAATGAATGATTACCTGAAAGAAAAAGAACCGGACATAATGGGAATTGTAGAGACAAAATTGAAAAGTCCACTACCACGCAACAGTGTAGGACATGGTGCATATAATTGTTGGATTAGAACCAGAGAGGTAAAACAAGGGGGTGGAGTTATGTTCCTGACTAAGAAGGATATGTATGTGAAGAATGTCACATATGGAAAAAATAGAGTAGAGATGATTATGATGGAAGTAGAAGACAAAGATAGGAAGAGCAGAAAGTTTGTAATAAATGATGTGCCTCCTAAAACAGCCTCGTGGGATGAGAGAGAACATAAAAGTATGTTAGAAGACTCAAGGATAACATTAAATAAGGTAATGGAAGATGGAGGAAGAATAGTTATAATGGGTGACTTTAATTGCAAAGAAGTCTGCCGGGAAGAGATGACAGTAAAGGGTGGAGAAGACTCATGGGGAAATGTTCTACCTGATATGATTATTGACCACACAATGACGCAATGGATTCAAGAGAACACTAGGTATAGAAATGAAGAAGAACCATCGAGACTGGA
>NC_134805.1:38097364-38099864 GCF_046742065.1 Oratosquilla oratoria | reverse complement strand
GATTCTCGTTAAATGTAAATTTGAAAAGCTGGAAGGCGACTTGGCTTAAAGTATTCTGGACTTCCCTAAGCTACAATTCAACTACTTGTCTAATATTCGCATTCTAAGTTTAACTTCTCTTAGTTCTTTATTCAGGTTCTCAATATATAACGCAAAAATGATCTGACATTTGGAGATTCGAAAATTAAAAAAGTCCCTCAATACTTTAGTCATTTATTTTAGCTCCACCGGGATAGAAGACTACCTATTCTCGAAGCTCTCTTCATAAAAGGACCATACCCAAAATAAATACATAATCCACAGATTTAAAGGCTCTTCCTAATGTAAGGAGACTACGCTCCCTTGAAGACGGAGCGAGACTGATGACGTCACACAACGGCTGACCAATGAGTAAGTAGCTACAGCCCGGTCCGTTAGCCAATCAGAAACCTCAAAGCCCAACAATAACTGTATATAAACAAACAAAATTCAATCAGATATCCACACTCGAACCACTGATGGAGCACTGAGAAGTGTGAAAACTCGTTCTGGCCAGTATATTACTTAGGTAGCTATGCCCAAAGTAATGTACACAACAATGTCATATGGTGACATTGTACGACAACTTCCAGTGGTAGAACAAAAAAATGCTCTCAGAGAGAGACAAATGCACATAAAAACTCTGCAATAATAATCTTGCTATAAATCTTAATCAAACATATTTGAGAAAATCTCCTGCCCATATATACAAAGAATTTATATATATATATAATATATATATATATATATATATATATATATATACATATAACAACTAACATCACAGTCGGATGAAAGAAAGAGTTGAGTAAGCAAAACTATATATTTCGATTGATAACTGTAATCCTCTTCAGTCTGAAGAGGATCGCAGTTAGCAATCGAAATATATAGTTTCGTTTACTCAACTCTTTCTTTCGTCTGACTGTAGTGTTAGTTATGATTTACAAGCGTGTTCCTACATTTCTCACCAGTAATACATACATACATATATATATATAAATATATATATATATGTATATATTTATATATATATATACATATATATATATATATATATATATACATATATACATATACATACATATATATATATATAAATATATATATATATGTTTATATATATATATATGCATATATATGTATATATGTACATTATATATATATATATATATATATATATATATACATATATATATATATATATATATGTATATATATATATATATATATAAGTAAATATACATGCATATATATATATATATATAAGTATATACATGCATATATATATGTATATATATAAATATATATATATATATATATATATATATATAAGACAGATGAGTGGATGGGTGGTGCGACAAACACAGGGAACCGTTAGGTATTTATTCTGACGTTTCGTCCTTACCAGGACTTCTTCAGAGTACATACATACAATTTCAAACAATTCACACCCTAAATACTCGCCGAATCTATCCGCGTTCCATCATGATCGACCTGACCTCTCGTCCTCCTCGCGAAGTATCAAACGGCTCGTCGTTTCTGTTAATTTAATAAACCCATCGCGGTGGTTGTTGTTTGGATGGGAAGCGATGTAAGCTGCTTCAGTTGTATTTAGGGTGTGAACTGTTTGAAAGTGTATGTACTCTGAAGAAGTCCTGGTAAGGACGAAACGTCAGAATAAATCCCTAACGGTCCCCTGTGTTTATCTCACCACCCATATATATATATGTATATATATATGTATATATATATATATATATATACATATATATTTTATTATATATATATAAGTACATATATATATAAACACATTTATATATTTACTTTTATATATTCATATTTAAATATATATATTTACATATATACATATACATATATGTGTTGAGACATTATATATATATATATATATATATAAGTAAATATATATGAATATATATGTATATTTATATACATACATATATGTATATATATATATATATATATACATATATATATATATATATATATATATATATGTTGAGATATTCTATATATATGTTGAAACATTATGTACATACATATATATGTATATATATATATATATATATATATTGAGATATTCTATATATATGTTGAGACATTATATATATATATATATATATATATATATATATATATATATATATATATATATATATATATATATATATATATATATGTATATATTCTGTTGAAAACGACAGCAAATTCATTAGAAATTAATTTCTTTCTTAAGCTTTCTAGCTTTCGGAAAGTAGATTTCTGGGGGAATGAGAGGGGAAGAAGCAAATTTCCAATTGACATTGGTAATTTATATTAACACAGAAGTCTATGTTATATACAAAATAAATGAAAATAAACAAAACACAGTATAATAAACCCAAGACGTTTCGCAGATCGTTCTGCATCTTCAGTTGGAGTGAAGGGAAGTGTGACCAAGACGAGTATAAATATGTATAAAGGA